>NC_058081.1:257497167-257594667 GCF_014858855.1 Bufo gargarizans | reverse complement strand
CTGTAATTAGCCAGTTTCTTAGTACTACATTATATTGTATTTTTTACTTTGCTGGTGTAATCCCCATTTAGTATGTGTTGCACAATTGGCAATGCAGTCCAGTGCACATCTTGCATGATGTATGCAGTCCTGGAACAGGAGTTCAAGGGTGCATATCTTTGTTCAAGATGTGAGCAAATTACCCGTTTGAAATCGCTAATTGAGTCTCTAAATGGGCAAGTTGCAACACTGAGAGGCATTGACAATTTGCAAAAGAGTTTGCTTCTCACTGAGCAAGCACTCTTTGGGGTAGATGAGGGAGAGGGTGACAGAGAGGAGGCTGAGGAAAGTGAGGTAGCTAGCTGGGTAACAGTTAGAAAGCGGGGTAGAGGGAAGAGTGCCAGGGAGGCTAGCCCTGATCTGACACACCCCAACAAGTTTGCACGTTTGGCAGATGAGGGGGATATCAGTCCAGGGATGGCACTGCCGCAGCCAGACACTTCCTCTGCCAGTCAGGGGAATGCCAGCTCTGGTAAGCAGGGGACCAGGAGAGAAGGGCAGGCCAGACAGGTGCTGGTAGTGGGAGACTCAATTATTAGGGGAACAGATAGGGAAATCTGTCACAAAGACCGTGATCGCCGAACAGTGTGCTGTCTTCCTGGCGCTAGAGTTCGACACATCGCGGATCGGGTTGACAGATTACTGGGAGGGGCTGGAGAAGATCCAGCGGTCATGGTCCATATCGGAACCAATGACAAAGTTAGGGGTAGGTGGAGAGTCCTTAAAAATGATTTCAGGGATTTAGGTCAAAAGCTGAGGGCAAGGACCTCAAAGGTAGTATTTTCCGAAATACTACCTGTACCACGGGCCACACAAGAGAGGCAGCGGGAGATTAGGGAAATTAACAAGTGGCTCAAGAACTGGTGTAGGAAGGAGGGGTTTGGGTTCCTGGAGAACTGGGCTGACTTCTCTATCGGCTACAGGCTCTATCGTAGGGACGGGCTGCACCTCAATGGGGAAGGGGCAGCTGTGTTGGAGAAGAAGATGGCTAGAAGGTTGGAGGAGTGTTTAAACTAGGGACTGGGGGGGAGGGTAATTATGTTAGAGAATGGGAAGATAGTGCAGATAGAGACCGGGGGCAAGGTAATGGGACTGGGGGAGGAACGGAAGGAGGGACTAGAACAGTTCAGAAGGAAAGGTGTAGAGTAAAAAATATACATAAACCTCTCAAATGTATGTATACTAATGCCAGAAGCCTGACTAATAAAACTGGTGAACTGGAATTAGTGATGTGTGAGGAGGACTATGACATAGTGGGAATAACTGAGACATGGCTGGATGATAGCTATGACTGGGCAGTTAATGTACAGGGTTACAGCCTGTTTAGAAAGGATTGTCAAAACCAGAGAGGGGGAGGGGTCTGCCTTTATGTAAAGTCCTGTCTAAAGCCCACACTCCGGGAAGATATAAGTGAGGGACATGAACATGTGGAGTCACTGTGGGTAGAGATACATGGCGCTAAAAACAATAATAAATTACTAATAGGAGTTTACTATAAACCACCTAATATTCCAGAGTCCACAGAAAATCTACTACTAAACGAGATAGACGAGGCGGCAAATCATAATGAGGTGGTTATTATGGGGGACTTCAACTACCCAGATATAGACTGGGAAACAGAAACTTGTATATCTCATAAAGGAAACAGGTTCTTGGCAAGAACCAAAGACAATTACCTCTCCCAACTGGTTCAGGACCCGACTAGAGGGACGGCCATACTGGACTTAGTATTAACCAATAGGCCTGACAGAACAACAGACGTGCAGGTTGGGGGACACCTGGGAAATAGTGACCACAAAGTAATAACCTTCCAATTATCATTCAAAAGAGCGTTTCTACAGGGAGGAACAAAAATACCAAACTTCAAAAAAGCTAAATTTAGCCAACTAAGAGAGGCCATAGGCCTAACTAAATGGGATAAAGTCCTCACAAATAAAAATACAGCCACAAAATGGGATATCTTTAAAAGCATCCTAAAATCTCAGTGTGAGAGGTACATACCGTATGGGAATAAAAGGTTAAGGAACAAAAAGAAACCAATGTGGATAAACAGAACTGTAAAGAAAGCAATAAATGACAAAAAGAAAGCATATAAAACACTAAAACAGGAAGGTAGCATGGAAGCACTGAAAAACTATAAGGAAAAAAATAGAACATGTAAAAAACAAATAAAAGCGGCCAAACTAGAGACCGAGAGATTAATTGCCAAAGAGAGTAAAACTAACCCTAAAATGTTCTTCAATTATATAAATGTTAAAAAGTATAAATCTGAAGGTGTCGGCCCGTTAAAGAGTAATGAGGGGGGAGTCGCAGAGAGCGACGAGGAGAAAGCAAAGCTGTTAAATATTTTTTTCTCCAATGTATTCACTGAGGAAAATAAACTGTCAGATGACATGCCGATTGTTGAAATAAATTCCCCATTAAAAGTGTCCTGTCTGACCCAGGAAGAAGTGCAACAGCGACTTAAAAAGATTAGAATAGACAAATCGCCAGGACCGGATGGCATACACCCCCGTATCCTAAGGGAATTAAGTAATGTCATAGCCAGACCCTTATTTCTAATATTTGCAGATTCTATATTGACAGGGAATGTCCCACAGGATTGGCGCATGGCAAATGTTGTGCCAATATTCAAAAAGGGTCCAAAAACAGAGCCTGGAAACTATAGGCCGGTAAGTTTAACATCTGTTGTGGGTAAACTGTTTGAAGGTTTTCTGAGAGATGCTATGTTAGAGCATCTTAACGGAAATAAGCAAATAACGCCATATCAGCATGGCTTCGTGAGGGATCGGTCATGTCAAACAAATTTAATCAGTTTCTATGAGGAGGTAAGTTCTAGACTTGACAGCGGCGAATCAATGGATGTCGTGTATCTGGACTTCTCCAAAGCATTTGACACTGTACCACATAAAAGGTTAGTATATAAAATGAGAATGCTTGGACTGGGAGAAAACGTCTGTAAGTGGGTAAGTAACTGGCTCAATGATAGAAAACAGAGGGTGGTTATTAATGGTAAATACTCAGATTGGGTCACTGTCACTAGTGGTGTACCTCAGGGGTCAGTATTGGGCCCTATTCTCTTCAATATATTTATTAATGATCTTGTAGAAGGCCTGCATAGTAAAATATCAATTTTCGCAGATGACACTAAACTGTGTAAAGTAATTAACACTGATGAGGACAGTATACTACTACAGAGGGATCTGGATAGATTGGAGGCTTGGGCGGATAAGTGGCAGATGAGGTTTAACACTGACAAATGTAAAGTTATGCACATGGGAAGGAATAATGCAAGTCACCCGTACTTATTAAATGGTAAAACACTCGGTAACACTGACATGGAAAAAGATCTAGGAATTTTAATAAACAGCAAACTAAGCTGCAAAAAACAGTGTCAGGCAGCTGCTGCCAAGGCCAATAAGATAATGGGTTGCATCAAAAGGGGCATAGATGCCCGTGATGAGAACATAGTCCTACCACTTTACAAATCATTAGTCAGACCACACATGGAGTACTGTGTACAGTTCTGGGCTCCAGTGAACAAAGCAGACATAGCAGAGCTGGAGAGGGTCCAGAGGAGGGCAACTAAAGTAATAACTGAAATGGGGCAACTACAGTACCCTGAAAAATTATCAAAATTAGGGTTATTCACTTTAGAAAAAAGAAGACTGAGAGGAGATCTAATTAATATGTATAAATATATCAGGGGTCAGTACAGAGATCTATCCCATCATCTATTCATTCCCAGGACGGTGACTGTGACGAGAGGACATCCTCTGCGTCTGGAGGAAAGAAGGTTTGTACACAAACATAGAAGAGGTAAGAGCAGTGAGACTATGGAACTCTCTGCCTGAGGAGGTGGTGATGGTGAGTACAATAAAGGAATTCAAGAGGGGCCTGGATGTATTTCTGGAGTGTAATAATATTACAGGATATAGCTACTAGAGAGAGATCGTTGATCCAGGGATTTATTCTGATTGCCTGATTGGAGTCGGGAAGGAATTTTTATTCCTCTAAAGTGAGAAAAATTGGCTTCTACCTCACAGGTTTTTTTTGCCTTCCTCTGGATCAACTTGCGGGATGGCGGGCTGAACTGGATGGACGAATGTCTTTTTTCGGCCTTATGTACTATGTTACTATGTTATATGAGAAGGCATTTTGCACTGAACTACCCTTTCTGCTTTCCTTCACAAAATTTGGTAATCTGCAGCTGCCACTAGAGGGGACTTACAGCATATAGATTTAAACAGCTGCCCAATTCATTCCACAGAAGCTTTATTCATTCCACCCTCCGTTTTTTTGCCACAGCAATTTTCCCATAGTGCCATATAACGCCATGTGACATTCTATGCAGAATATAATATCACTCCAGCTGTGATACCATTTATTACAGATATAGTTGAGATCCATACTATAGTCTATGCATTAATGCCTATGAGGCAATAACTGCAAATACATGCCACATATTGTAACATTAGTTCACACACAGCAATACCTTTAGTACAACTGTCTCCAGGTACCATATGGTATGACCCCCAGAATCCAGGACACTGTAATTCATTTGTATAGTAATAAACTGTAATTCTAAGTAAATGATATGTACTCTGTATTTATTAAATGAACATTTACTTCCGGTAAGCCTCAAGCCCCATTAACATGAATGATTTACACTGCTTTTTGTGTTTCAGTACAAGGCAGTGTTATAAATATATAAACTTAGCTTCTACTAAATAAATTGTGTCTATGAAACTTTTAAATTTTGCCATCACCACAGAATAAATAAAAAAAATGACAATATTCCACCATCAATGACTGTTAAACCGACCACATGGTAAGTATAGAAAATGTGCTGCCAGGAACCCGTTTTGAAGAATTTTGTCAATCCTCATCTGGACCTTGTTGTAAGGTGCCAGCTGAAATTCTTTTCATTGTATAGAAATGTGCGTCCTGTCACCAGAAAGAGGAGATATATAGTGTGTATCACTGCAGACCGTTTTCTATGGTAATCTGGACATATGAACTAATTCGTTGGCAGCTTTAAAAAAAACTCCCATATTTCTAGGCCCATATGACTGCTAATAAATATCTTGTCATTGACATAGAAGCTGCCAAGTGATCTGAAATTCATGTGTGTGGATGGGTCTTAGTATTGGGGTCTGAAAACATAGGTTTATGGGCTTTAAGTTTACTAGACAGCAGGCTTTCATATAATATAGAGCTTGCCTGAGGTGAGAGCTTTTCTTTAAGACAACAGCTTGATATTCTGTTGATATTACAGCAAGTGCTTAGGAGTTTAATGTCCAAATATTTAAAGATATACCTTATGCCTGAGGAGGTCACCTTCATATTACATATTGTTTGCTTTCCACTAGACAGCTACAATAAAAAGAAAATAATAATCTTGAAGTTGCATATATAACAATAATAATAATCTTTATTTATATAGCGCAACAAGGGCGTTGCTAGGTCAAAACATTTGTGGCCTGGGCCCCTGATGTTTTGTCCCAGGCCCCAAATGTCCTGCCTGCCTGTTAGATATAACTATTGCCGTCCTCAGGACGACAATACAGCTGAATCAAATGCACTGCAGGACCTGTGATGATGGCACAGGTCATGTGATCAGTTCTAAATGCAGTAGCTGAAAAGGACCTGAGATTATGTCACCATCATGTGACCAGTGCAGGAGAGGACGGCTCAGCAGTGAAGAGAAGCCCTGGGAAGAGGCTGAGGTGAGATCTGCTACATGATGAGAGGTAAGTGAAGATTACTCCTTGTGAGAGGCAGAGCAATGTTGGGAGTTGTAGTTATTTAACAGAGGGCATTATAAATATTGGGGGCGCTTCAGGGCAAGCATTATAACAGTAGTGGGCAGTATAAATACTGGGGGCACTGTGGGGGCATTTTAAATCCACGGGACATTAGGCATTCTTATTACTACTGGGGGCTCTATAGGAGAGATCCACATTATTTCTACTAAGAGCACTATGGGGGCCTTATTACTACTGAGGGGTCTGTAGAGAGCTTTATTACCACTGGGGGAATAATAGGGCGCTTTATTTCTACTGGGGACTCTGTGAGGGTGTTATTAATACTGGAGGGCTCTTCTACTAATGGAGACACTCTTGTGGAGCATTATCACTGTTGGGTCCAGTAGGGGCAGTATTACTAATGAGAGCATTTTAGAAGGGAATTACTATTGGTGGGACTATGAGAAGTACTGTTACTATGGGGGAGGGCACTCATTTTTCTTCAGGATAGTATTTGGGGGTAAAGAAAAGTAAGGAAGCTAAGATGTCTGTGCGTCACACTCTGCAGAGACGAGGCAGCTGAGAGAGTGTCTGGACCGAATGGAGAAGATGATGACAGAGAAGATCTACGTTGGAGGAGATGTCACCTGGGAGGCCCTGGATGTGAGAGGTATGTGCTGCTGTATAGCAAGTACAGTAAAATGTCTTCAGTGCTAGTGTTCGCAGGGGGGAGGGGGGATGCGGTTGGGCCATATGCATTGGTCCTTGGGCCCCATATCTTTTGAGACCCTAGCAACGTCCCTGTAATGCAAACATATTCCGAAGAGCTTTACAGTTCAGGGGTTCATGTACAGACCGTCATAAATAACATAGCCACAAATAAGTCAATAATACTCACAAGAGCTTACAATCTATAGTATATGGAAAATGCACAGTACCACTAGTCCTGAACTGTATAGTGGGTGTAATTCTCAGTATCTGCTCTTATTCTATATATATGGACACTGCACAGTACAACTTCTCCTGTCCTCTATAGTGAGTGTAATTCTCAGTATCTGTTCTTATTCTCTATATATAGATACCGCACAGTGCCACTTCTCTTGTCCTCTATACTGGGTGCAATTCTCAGTATCTGCTCTTATTCTGTATATATGGACACTGCACAGTACCACTTCTCCTGTCCTGGATACTTGGTGTAATTTCAGTATCTGCTCTTATTCTCTCTCTTTATATATAGACACTGCACAATACCACTTCTCCTGTCCTGTATAGTGGGTGTAATTCTCAGTATCTGCTCTTATTCTGTATATAGGGACATGGTACAGTACCACTTCTCATGTCCTGTATACTGGGTGTAATTCTGAGTATCTGCTCCTATGATATATATATATATATATATATATATATATATATATAAATATATATATATATATATATATATATATGTACAGCACACTGCACAGTACCACTTCTCCCGTCCTGTATGTGGGGTGTAATTCTCAGTACCTGCTCTTATTCTGTATATATGACACGGTACAGTACTACTTTTCCTGTGCTGTATGCTGGGTCTAATTCTCAGTATCTGCTCCTATTCTGTAAATATAGACATGGCACAGTACCACTTCTCCTGTCCTGTACACAGGGTATAATTCTCAGTACAGTTAGGTCTATATATATTTGGACAGAGACAACCTTTTTCAAATTTTTGTTCTGTACATTACTACTATGGATTTTGAACAAAATTCAGATACAGTTGAAATTCAGACTTTCAGCTTTACTTCAGTGGGTTGAACAAAATAATTACATAAAAATGTGAGGAACTAAAGCATTTTTAAACTCAATCCCTTCATTTCAGAGCTGAAAAGTAATTGGATAAATTAAATAATTGTAAATAAAATGTTAATTTCTAATACTTGGTTGAAAACCCTTTGTTGTCAATGACTGCCTTAAGTCTTGAACTTATGGACATCACCAGACGCTGTGTTTTCTCCTTTTTAATGCTCTGCTAGGCCTTTACTACAGCAGCTTTCAGTTGCTGTTTGTTTGTGGGCCAGTCTGAAGTTTAGTCTTTAACACGTTAAATGCTCTATTGGGTTCAGATCCGGTGACTGACTGGCCATTCAAGAATATTCCACTTCTTTGCTTTAATAAACTTCTGGGTTGCTTTGGCTTTATGTTTTGGGTCATTGTCCATCTGTATTATGAAACGCCTACCAATCAGTTTGGCTGGATTTGAACACACAGTATGTCTCTGAAAACCCCAGAATTCATCCGGCTGCTTCTGTCCTGTGTCACATCATCAATAAACACTAGGGACCCAGTGCCACTAGCAGCCATGCATGCCCAAGCAATCACACTGCCCCCACCGTGTTTTACAGATGATGTGGTATGCTTTGGATCATGAGCTGTACCATGCCTTTGCCATACTTTTTTCTTTCTATCATTCTGGTAGAGGTTGATCTTGGTTTCATCTGTCCAAAGAATTTTCTTCCAGAAGTGTGCTTGTTTTTTAAGATGTCCAATCTAGCCTTCTTATTCTTTAGGCTTATCAGTGGCTTCCACCGAGCAGTGAACCCTCTGTATTTACTTTCATGCAGCCTTCTCTTTATGGTAGATTTGGATATTGATACACCTATATCCTGGAGAGTGTTGTTCACTTGGGTGTTGTTCACTTGCGGTTTCTCTTCAGCATAGTAATTATTCTGTGATCCTCTAGCACTGTTGTCTTCCGTGGATCTTTTTTGCATTGTTGAGGTCACCAGTGCTTTCTTTCTCAGGATGTACGAAACTTTAGATTTTGCCAATCCTAATAGTGTAGCAATTTCTCAGATGGGTTTATTCTGTTTTGGCAGATGAAGGATGGCTTGTTTCACCTGCATGGAGAGCTCCTTTGACCGCATGCGTACTCTCATCAAATTTTGGATATCTTCAAATGAAAGCTAAATGTCTGGATTTTATTTCCATGCCCATTGTATAACTATAACTTGAATATGTTTTAGTAAACAGGTAATAAAGCAAAATTTGTGTCAGTGTCCAAATATATATGGATCTAACTGTATCTGCTCTTATTCTGTATATACACTGCACAGTACCACTTCTCCTGTCCTGTTTGCTGGGTCTAATTCTCAGTATCTGCTCTTATTCTGTATATATGGACAGTTCACAGTATCACTTCTCCTGTCCTGTATACTGGGTGTACTTCTCAGTATCTGCTCTTATTCTGTATTTATGGACATTTCACAGTACCACATCTCGTGTCCTGTATGCTGGGTCTAATTCTCAGTATTTGCTCTTATTCTGTATATATGGACACTTCACAATACCCCTTCTCTTGTCCTGTATGCTGGGTGTAATTCTCATTATCTACTCTTATTCTTTATTTATGAACGTTGCAAAGTATCATGTTTTTGTCCTGTATACTGGGTGTAATTCTCAGTATCTACTCTTATTCATAGTCATTCTCTGTCTCCTCAATATTAATAGGGTGCCTATCAGAAACTAGACAGAACTGTTGCTATTGCTACTACTAGTACTAGCTGGATGGTTGGTGCTGCTATTGCTGTTTGCTCTACTACACAATCCACATTCTGACTCTCAGGTGACAAGTTATGGGTCTTTTGTTTTCCACTCTTCTGCTAATACAATGTGTGGAACGTAACTGCTGTATAAATGCAGTTATTGCAACACAATGCATTCACTAAAACTGAAGGTATCGTGACGTAAAACAATTGGCATATTGAAATTATTGCAGCATGAAATGTTCTCGAAAAACTGCAATATCTTGTCACAATTTAGCGAGTGGAATGAAGCTGCTATATGTAGTCATAACAGTACAATGCATTCACTAAAACTGCACAGTATCTAGAAGTAATACAATATGTGAGAAAAACACAAAACAAAATAGCACTTTGTGCCACATTACATATGATAAATAAATATGAGGTACTTGGTAGATATATTGCTCAAGAGATATATGATCCCACCTATCTTGGCCAAGTGATCTAATTCCAGGCAGGAACATACTCTATTTAACCTGCAGGTGACCTCCATCGTGCATGTATGGCACTGCGGGCAGTGTCTAAAAGACCAGCGCTGTACGTGTATGGTGCACTGATCGGGCGGGTGCAGGAGATGTACTCAATCAGCGTTAGGGGACCGGCTCTTACTCACAGCTGTTCCCCTGTTGTATCCGAAGGCATCAGCAACAAGTCTGATGCCAGCGTATCAACACTTTAAATGCAGTGGTCAATGCTGACTGCACCACCTAAAAGGTCTGCACGGTATCCCCGTTCCTTGTATTACTCCATCGGGACCCTGCCTTGCGGTGGTGGGGTCCTAATGATTTCCATGGCACCCAGAAGCCTTACAAAGGCTCCTGGGCCTGCCAGGTACAGATGCCTATGATGCCTATGAATCCCAACCCCCATGCAAAGTACACAGTCAGTGTAGTACTGACAATACAATGCATTCCATGTTATGTACTGCATTGTAGAGAGGATAAGACGCCAAAAAGTTGAAGTTCCATAGTGGGACAAAAAAATAAGGAAAAAAAATATAATTTTAAAAATGAAAAAAATAAAAGGTTCAAGTTAGGCCTCCTGCACACGAACGTTTTTTTACACGGTCCGCAAAAACGGGGTCCGTAGGTCCGTGATCCGTGACCGTTTTTCCGTCCGTGGGTCTTCCTTGATTTTTGGAGGATCCACGGACATGAAAAAAAAGTCATTTTGGTGTCCGCCTGGCCGTGCGGAGCCAAACGGATCCGTCCTGAATTACAATGCAAGTCAATGGGGACGGATCCGTTTGATGTTGACACAATATGGTGCCATTTCAAACGGATCCGTCCCCATTGACTTTCAATGTAAAGTCTGGAGTTCTGTTATACCATCGGATTGGAGTTTTCTCCAATCCGATGGTATATTTTAACTTGTAGCGTCCCCATCACCATGGGAACGCCTCTATGTTAGAATATACTGTCGGATATGAGCTACATCGTGAAACTCATTTCCGACAGTATATTCTAACACAGAGGCGTTCCCATGGTGATGGAGACGCTTCAGGTTAGAATATACAAAAAAACTGTGTACATGACTGTCCCCTGCTGCCTGGCAGGTGCTGCCAGGCAGCAGGGGGCAGACCCCCCCCCTGTTTTAACTCATTGGTGGCCAGTGGGCCCCCCCTCCCCTGTTGTTAACTCGTTGGTGGCCAGTGTGCGCACCCCCCTCCCTCCCTCCCTCTATTGTTTTAATACATTGGGGCCAGTGTGCGGCGCGCCCCCCCAACCCCCCCTCCCTCCCTCTATTGTTTTAATACATTGGGGCCAGTGTGCGCACCCCCCCAACCCCCCCCCCCTCCCTCCCTCTATTGTAATCATCATCGGTGGCAGCGGAGTAGAAGATTTTCATACTTACCTGGCTGCTGGCTGCTGCGATCTCTGCGTCCGGCCGGGAGCTCCTCCTACTGGTAAGTGACAGTGACAGGTCTGTGCGGCGCATTGCTGTCACTTACCAGTAGGAGGAGCTCCCGGCCGGACGCAGACATCGCAGCAGCCAGCAGCCAGGTAAGTATGAAAATCTTCCACTCCGCTGCCACCGATGATGATTACAATAGAGGGAGGGAGGGGGGGGGGGGGGGTTGGGGGGGTGCGCACACTGGCCCCAATGTATTAAAACAATAGAGGGAGGGAGGGGGGGTTGGGGGGGCGCGCGCACACTGGCCCCAATGTATTAAAACAATAGAGGGAGGGAGGGGGGGTTGGGGGGGCGCGCGCACACTGGCCCCAATGTATTAAAACAATAGAGGGAGGGAGGGGGGGTTGGGGGGGCGCGCGCACACTGGCCCCAATGTATTAAAACAATAGAGGGAGGGAGGGAGGGGGGTGCGCACACTGGCCACCAACGAGTTAACAAGGGGGGGGGGCGCACGATGATATTCAAACTGGGGAGGGGGGGGGGGGGTCTGCCCCCTGCTGCCTGGCAGCCCTGATCTCTTACGGGGGATATGATGGGGTTAATTGTACTATCATATCCCCCTGTAAGAGATCGGGTGCTGCCAGGCAGCAGGGGGCAGTCTTGTACAAAGTTTGCAGTGTATTCTAACTAGAAGCGTCCCCATCACCATGGGAACGCTTCTGTGTTAGAATATACTGTCGGAAATGAGTTTTCACGAAGTGAAAACTTAGATCAGAAAAAGCTTTTATGCAGACGGATCTTCGGATCCGTCTGTATGAAAGCAACCTACGGCCACGGATCACGGACACGGATGCCAATCTTGTGTGCATCCGTGTTCTTTCACGGACCCATTGACTTGAATGGGCCCGTGAACCGTTGGCCGTGAAAAAAATAGGACAGGTCATATTTTTTTCACGGCCAGGAAACACGGCTCACGGATGCGGCTGCCAAACGGTGCATTTTCCGATTTTTCCACGGACCCATTGAAAGTCAATGGGTCCGTGAAAAAAAACGGAAAACGGCACAACGGCCACGGATGCACACAACGGTCGTGTGCATGAGGCCTTAATAAAATGTCCCATTCCCATAATAAAGTGAAAGCAAAAACTCCAGCAATAAGGTAGTAGAATTGTTGAGTTTTATTAAGGAACGCGGCTACTGATGCGCTTTCCCTACTGTGCGATTGCACCTCCCTCTCAGCGCACGTCCTTCCACCTCTCCTCTTGCGGCACCAGTTTGAAAAAGGCCGAAATGTCACACTTGATCTGTACAGCCACGTTCCTTAATAAAACTCAACAATTCTACTACCTGATTGCTGGAGTTTTTGCTTTCACTGAGAACGGGTTGGGAACCCGACTCCTGGCATTTAATTATAGCAGAGTGCCATGAAGTTTTGCTTCACCACTAATTTTCCCATAATAAAGTCCTTTTAAATTGTAAAAAAAAATAAAAAAAAAATGATGTATTAGATTTTACGTCCAAAGCATTTGGCTCTATAAAATATCACATGATCTAAAAACACCCATTTTTCGGTTACCTTGCCTCACAGAAAGTGTAATATTGAGCTATCAAAAACTCGCATCCTCCCCAAAATAGTACCAATGAAAACCTTACTTCATCCTGCAAAAATTAGCCCCATGGAAGACTATAGCCAGAAAAATGGAAAAAAAATATGGCTTTCAGAAAATGGTGACACAAAAAACATTTTTTCTTTTCAAAAATGCTTTTATTGTGTAAAACTGAACAAAAATAAAAAATACATATTAGGTATTTCTGTGGCCATAATGTCCTGCACTATAAAAATATCACATTATCTACCCTGTGTAATTTTCACAGCCAAGGGTTTCTAAATTCTATGAAATAACTGTTAGGCCAAGATGCTTACTACAGTTCTTAAAAAATTCCAAAATGGGGTAACTTTTTGGGGAGATTCCACTGTATAGAGTACCTTAGAGTCTGTGCAAATGCGGCATGGTGCCTGTTCCAGTGAAATCTACCCTCCAAAAGCCATATGGTGCTCCTTCCCTTCTGAGCCCTGTGATGTGCCTATACAGCAGTTTATGACCACATATGGGATGTTGCCATATCCAGGAGAAAATGGGTAACAAAATGTGGTGTTCTTTTTCTCCTGTTAACCCTTTTGAAAATGAAAATTTGGGCGTAAATCGACATTTTCTTGTAAAACATGTAATTTTTCATTTTCACAGCCAAGTTTTTCTAAATAGGGTCACTTCTACCTCTGGGGGATTTCCAAATGCGGCATAGTGTCTGAAAATTATTGCTGTGAAATCTATCCTCCAAAATCCATATGGTGCTCCATATGGAGCTTTTCTGTTTGTTCATACACCAGTTTATGACCACATATGGAATCTTGCCATATTCAAGAGAAAATGGGTAAGAAATTGTGGGCTGTTTTTTTGTTACCCGTTGTGAAAATAAAAAATCTGAAGCTAAAGAAACATTTTATTGGACAAAAATGTTTTTTTTTTAAATCTTTACAGCAACATGTTTCTATACGCTAAGAATAGCTTGTGTGGTCAAATCATTCACTACACCCCCTCTAAAAATTATGTAAAGGGAGATTCCAAAATGGGGTCACATTTTGGGGGTTTCCAATATAGGGGTACCTGAGTGTCTCTTCAAACACGACATAGCACTCGAAAACCATTTTAGCAAAATCTGCCCTTCAAAAACCAAGT
This sequence comes from Bufo gargarizans, assembly GCF_014858855.1. Taxonomy (NCBI): domain Eukaryota; kingdom Metazoa; phylum Chordata; class Amphibia; order Anura; family Bufonidae; genus Bufo; species Bufo gargarizans. Next base: position 257,580,732 of record NC_058081.1, on the reverse strand, counting down.
GAATCGCTTTCCCTTCTGAGCCTTGTCGTGTGCCCATACAACAGTTTATGATCATATGTGTGGTGTTTCTATGAACTGCAGAATTAGAGTAATAAATATTGCGGTTCGTTTGGCTAATAACCTCTGCTGGGTTATATAAAAAAAATGGCTTAAAATGGAAATATGCAAAAAAAGTAAAATTTGGAAATGTCACCTCCATTTCCTTTCATTCTTGTGGAACACCTAAAGGGTTAAAGTTTGTAAAATCAGTTTTAAATAATTTGAGGGTGTAGTTTCCAAAATGGGGTTATTTATGTATGGTTTCTAAATGTGTTGAGTGAAGCGCACTTTGGTTCATAGATCTGAAGTCGCTTTGGTCAAAACTTCATTTGAACGCTGTACGGAGATCTGTCTCCGTATAGCATTCAAATGTATGGGCTCTACCGTGGTGAAATTCATTATGTCTGAAGTCTCACGAGAATTCAGTAAATAACTTCAGACTTCAATTTTTCAACTTGAAAACAATTTTAAAACTGGGATCTGAAGTCGACTTCAGTATCTACTGGTACCTGGGTACTGAAGCCGACTTCGGATTCCAGTTTTAAAACTGTTTTTTGATCTGAAGCTTGCTTCCCTCAATACTAGTTTCTAGTATGTAAGCACCTCAAAGTGACTTCACAACGGAATTGGTCCTTTAAAAATGGAGTTTGGGAATTTTTCTTGAAAATGTAAATAAATTCCTTCCAAAATTCTCAGCCATCTAATGTCTTAAAAAAATATAAAATGATGCCAACATAAAGTAGACATATGGTGAATGTTAAGTAATACCGAGAATTTACAAAGATAATTGGATCCCCGCGCTGGACAAGACACGGGGATCCAATTATCCTTGTAAATTCCAGTAACTCAGGGTTTCTCAACTCCGGTCCTCGGGACCCACCTACCAGTCATGTTTTCAGGATTTCCTTAGTATTGAGCAGGTGATATAATTAGTGTCAATGCATCAGGACTTACCACAGGTATTCATTCTGTGGGATATTCTCAAATCCAGACTGGTAGGTGGGTCCCGAGGACCGGCGTTGAGAAACCCTGCAGTAACTAGACTACCTTTGAGTTCAGGCAGGGACTTCATATAGCAGGGATCAGCAACCTCCGACACTCCAGATGTTGTTAAACTACAACTCCCAGCATGTTCCATTCATTTCTATGGGAGTTCTGAGAAGGGCAGAGCAATTATGCATGCTGGGAGTTGTAGTTTCACAACAGCTGGAGTGCCGGAGGTTGCCTACCCCTGTCATATAGAGAACCAGCAGCGGCTCCCTGAGTAAATCAGGGTAGTAAAGACACAAGTGACATTTGTAAGAGCGGCAGCGCAGGGGTAATTACTGTTAAGTAATACCTATTTTATGAGGTATCACTATTTGCCTTAAAAGCAGAGAAAATATTTCCAAATTTTCCATAAATTTGGGATTTTTTGTTTAAATAAAGAAAGGTAAAACATATGGATTTACCACTGTTATGAAGTACAATGCATCATGAGAAAACAATCTCAGAATGGCTTGCATAAGTAACAGTGTTCCAAAGCTATTACCACATAAATTGACATATGTCAGATTTGCGAAAAACAGCTTGGTCCTGAAGGGGTTAATATCTATCTCTGTGCCAGTGGACATTTTAAAATTCAGTAGAGGAGAACCTGCACATAGGCTATGTTGCTACTTGTCATGGTGCACATTGGTACCAATGACAAAGTCAGGGGGAGATGGAAGGTCCTTAAAAATGATTTTAGCAAATTAAGAGAGACGCTCAAGTCCAGGACCTCCAAGGTAGTGTTTTCAGAAATACTACCAGTGCCACGAGCATCACCAGAGAGACAACTGGAGCTTAAGGAGTTAAATAAGTGGCTCAGAAGCTGGTGCAGGAAGGAGGGGGTTGGGTTCATGGAGAACTGAGCCGACTTCTCGATCGGTTACAGTCTCTACAGTAGGGATGGGCTGCTTCTTAATGTGGAGGGTACAAATGCTCTGGGGGAAAAAAATGGTTAGATGGCTGGAGGAGCTTTTAAACAAGGATCTGGGGGAGGTGGAGGGATCATACTAATAAGGGGGTAGATAGTGTAGATAGAGAGTGTGATATAGGAAGGTAGAGTGAGGATTTAGTAGGGGCTGTTGTTAGTGAGGAAAGTAGAGAGAAGACTGGGCATAACTATACACCGATGAAAAATAGAACTGCTGGTAAGAAGAACCTGTTACATACAAACATCAACCAAGGTAACCTAAAAACCCCAGATGTTCACTTTACAGGTAATAGTAATTTAAAATGTATTTTCACAGATGCCAGAAGTCTAGCTAGCAAAATGAGGGAGCTGGAGGCTATTGTATTAGATGAACAGATAGATATAGTTGGTGTGGCTGAGACATGGTTGGACTCTTCACATGACTAGGCTGTAAATATTGAGGGTTTTACACAATTTAGGAAAGACAGAGTCAATAGAAAAGGCGGTGGCGTGTGCCTGTATGTGAGGAGTAATATGAAGACAAGTGTGAAAGAGGCAATTGTGGGTGCGGAAGGTGAGGATGTTGAAACCTTATGGGTGGAATTTCAAAGGGATATAAACACAGAAAAAATAATACTTGGTGTAATCTATAGACCCCCAACATCACAGAGGAGATAGAAGCGCAACTGTATAACCAAATAGAGCAGGCTGTACAGTCTGCCACAATGGTAATAATGGGAGATTTTAACTTCCCAGACATTGACTGGGGTCATGGTTCTGCCTCAACCGCAAAGTTGCTGCAGGACCACTTTATGGGCCAGTTTGTAGACGCTCCCACTAGGGCAATGCTCTGTTGGATCTGATCATTTCTAATAATGCAGAACTTGTTGGAAATGTTACTGTTTGAGAAACACTAGGTAATAGTGACCACAATATAATTATATTCCCCATAAACTATAAAAAGCAAACTCTGTCAGGCAGAGCAAAGACACTGAATTTCAAAATAACTAATTTCCCTGGGTTGAGGGCAGCATTTCAGGGCATAGACTGGAAGCAGCTACTGTCACATAATAATACTGAGGATAAATGGGAGAACTTTAAATCCACATTGACTAATTGCACAATTTTTTTCATTCCTTTAGGTAACAATTATAAACGGCTAAAATTAACCCCCCCCCCCCATGACTTACAGCTACTGTTAAAAAGGGAAATTAAAGACAAAAAAGGGCATTTAAAAAGTACAAATCTGAGGGTTCAGCTGTAGCCTTTGAAGAAGTAAAAAGTAGATCAAATTATTAAAATACAAAATGAACAGCAGGTGGCAAAAGAGAGCAAAACAAATCCCCAAAAATTATTTACATATATAAATGCTAAAAAACCAAGGTCTGAGCAGGTAGGTTCCCTTAAATAATGGTAAAAGGGGGTTAGTCACTGAAGATAAGGAACAGGCAGAGTTACTAAATGTATTAGTTTTTTTAGCTCTGATTATACAAAAAAAGAGAAAGGAGCTGACATATGTGGTGCTGGGGCTGTTAGTATATCTAGTAATATACTCAATTGGCTAACTGTTCATATGGTCCAAGATAAGTTAAATAAGGTAAGTGTGAACAAGGTTCCGGGTCCAGATGGATTACACCCAAGAGTGCTTAAAGAGCTCAGTTCAGTTGACTAGGAGGTACTGTACAGTGCCAAGTGATTGGCGTGAGGCAAAAGTGGTGCCCATATTCAAAATAGGATCTAGGTCCTCCACAGGTAATTATAGACCTATAGGCTTGGAAAGTATAGTTTGTAATTGGATTGAAAACTGGCTGAAGGACTGTGTCCAGAAAGTTGTGGTCAATGATTCCTATTCAGAATGATCCTGTGTTATAAGTGGTGTACCCAAAGGTTCAGTGCTGCGCCCTCTATTATTTAATGTATTAATTACATCGAGGACAGGATTAATAGCATCATTTCTATTTTTGCAGATTAAACTAAGCTGTGTAGTACTGTACAGTCTATGGAAGATGTCCAAAAACTACAAGCTAACTTGAACACTCTAAGAGATTGGCCATCAATTTGGCAAATTAGGTTCAATGGGGATAAATGTAAAGTTATGCATCTTGGTAGTAATATTCTCTGTGCTTCATATGTCCTAGGGGATGTAACACTGGGGGAGTCACTTATAGAGATGGATTTGGGTGTCCTTGTAGATCATAGATTGAATAACAGCATACAATGTCAATCAGCTGCTTCTAAGGCCACCAGGATATTGTCATGCATTAAGCGAGGCATGGACTCGCAGGGCAGGGATGTAATATTATCACTTTACAAAGCGTTGATGCGGCCTCACCTGGAATATGGAGTTCAGTTCTGGGCATCGGTCCATAAAAAGGACGCTCTGCAGCTGAGAAAAGTACAGAGGAGAGCGACTAAACTGATAAGTGGCATGGAGGGTCTTAGTTATGAAAAAGATTAAAATAATTGAATTTATTTAGTCTTGAGAAGAGATGTCTAAGGGGGGACATGACTAACCTATACAAATATATAAATGGGCCATAAAAAAAATACGGTGAAAAACAGTTCCATGTAAAATGCCCTCAAAAGACAAGAGGGCACTGCCTCCGACTGGAGAAAAAAAGTTCAGTCTCCAGAAGCGTCAAAGTTTCTTTACTGTAAGAACTGTGAATCTATGGAATAGACTTCCTCAGGACGTGGTCACAGCAGGAATAGTGGACAGTTTTAAAAAGGGTTTAGATGAATTCTTAAAAGTAAACAACATTAATGCTTATGAAAATGTGCAGAAATCGGAGTTTGACTTCCTTTCTGGCATCCCCACCTGTCCCTTGGTTGAACTTGATGGACTTATGTCTTTTTTCAACCGTATTAACTATGTAACTATGTAAGTAACTACTGTATGTACCCTTTATGTGCAATCAAGCATCTAATGAGAGGAAGGGAGAAAACTCACCGAATTAAAAACGACCTATGGACTATATGGGATGTTAGGAGTGTATTCAGACAATGCATGCAGTGAAACTGCTATATTAGCCCCTTTCCGACATCAGCCTGGTCTTTAAAGATGGTGCCTGTTTGAGGGCAGTGAAAACCCCATAGCAACCGTGTGCCTGCTGTTTCACACAGCAGACACCTGGGGCTAATGTCCACGATCAGTAGTAATAGCGATCGTGGATAACTAACCCCTCAAATGTGACACGGCATCTGAGAAACTAAAAACCCATCAGTGGGCGCTTGTTTGACAGAAACACCTCCCCCGGGCGGAAATCATGGAAGGTGTTCCATTAAAGTGATAAGCCTAGAAGCCTGTAGTAGGCTTCTAAGCTTATTACTTGTATATTACAATTCTGGCCAGCAGATGGCAGCACTGAATTGTAATATACTGATCTTTGCATATGGTAATTAGAGAGGAGCGAATTGAAGCGGACGAAGTGCAATTCGAGCCGAATTTCAGGAAAAATTCCTTTCGCAGCGAATGCGAATTTCCTCGCGCTTCATGGTAACAAATCTCAATTTTCTCAGTTTCAGGTGACCGGTTCTGCTGGCATTCATGGAGTTTGTTCCGAGCCTAAGATCACGCTTTCCCGGGGGTTCTCCGGGGGTAGTGAGAATTTTGTTCTCTTTAGAGAGGCTTGCAAACTCCATTTTCGCCTACTTCCCCATTCCTCTGGTGATGAGGAGCAGAGGGTGGGGATCATTATCTCGCTGCTCAGGGATAACGCTCAGTCTTGGGCCTTTTCGCTGCCGGTCGGGGCACGGCCCCTCCGATCAGTGGATGAATTTTTTGTAGCCCTGGAGCAGATATATGATGACCCAAATCGTATTGCTCTGGCTGAATCTAAACTGTGTCTTTTATGCCAGGGCAAACAGTCCGCAGAGATTTATTGTTCAGAATTTCGGAGATGGGCAGCTGATACTGGTTGGAATGATGCTGCACTCCGAAGTCCAATTTTGCCATGGTCTTTCGCAAAGATTGAAAGATGCATTAGCTTTTCATGAGAGACCAGCCTCGTTAGAATCTGCCATGTCTTTAGCTGTTCGTATTGAGAGGCGTCTTAGAGAGAGAGAGAGGAGACTACTCCTTCCTGTCACATTCAGTCCAAGGACAGTGGGGCGTTCTCATTCAGTGCGCAGGGGTCTGTCGGTCTCAATCTCCTCTGAGGAGGAGGCCATGCAGCTGGGTTTGCTTGCTTCTGATAGTAGAGGATTCAGCTCTCAGAGAAGGGTTTGTTTCTGTTGTGGGGGTATAAATTATCTGGCAAATGTTTGCCCATCTAGGAGATTCATGGAGTTTTCTGAGGGTAATAAAAGAAAAACTAAAAGAAAAAAAACCTCTAAAAACTTTCCATTTGTTACTATTGGCAAGGTTGACGTGGAAATTGAAGGTTTGCCATTTACTTGTAGTTCCCGTTTTCTCCTACCTGCCAGGGTGGCGCTAGACAGCAAGAACATTGTTTGTGAGAATTTTGTTGATAGTGGAGCAGCTGTCAATCTCATTGATAATCAATTTGCAATAACGCATGGTTTCCAGGTATGCACTTTGGAAAAGGATATACCTGTTTTTGCTATCGATTCCGCTCCACTTTCTCAAAGATTGTTAAAGGGCATAGTTCATAATATCCGTTTGACGGTGGGTGACACTCATGTTGAGGATATGTCATGTTTCGTCTTAAGCGGATTACCTACTCCTCTAGTGTTGGGGCTACCCTGGCTCACTAAACATAACCCCACCATTGATTGGCAAGCAAGGCAAATAAATGGTTGGAGTGAGTTTTTCAGAGAGAATTGCCTCATGGCGTCTCTTTCAGAGGTTTCTACCAAGACTGTGCCATTGTGTTTTCCGAGAGTGGTGTCCAGGAATTGCTCCCGCACCGGGAGTACGACTGCCCTATTAATCTCATCCCAGGCGCCGAGCTGCCTAAATCTCATTTATACAATCTCTCCCAACCTGAAAGGGTCGCTATGCGTACTTATATCTCTGAGAGCCTGAGAAAGGGACACATCTGACCCTCAAAGTCACCTGTTGCCGCTGGTTTTTCTTTTGGCTAAGAAAAAAGATGGTTCTTTAAGACATTGTCTGGATTTCATGGAGCTGGACCGTATCACAATTCGTGACCCATATCCGCTTCCTCTGATCCCGAACCTGTTTAACCAGATTGTTGGGGCTAAGATTTTTTCTAAGTTGGATTTAAGAGGGGCATACAACCTAGTCAGGGTCAGGGAAGGGGACGAATGGAAGACGGCCTTCAATACCCCTGAGGGTCATTTTGAGAATTTGATTATGCTTTTTGGTTTGATGAATGCTCTGGCCGTCTTCCAACATTTTGTGAACAGTATTTTTCATCATTTAATGGGAAAATTTGTACTAGTGTATCTGGATGACATTTTGATTTTTTCTCCTGATTTCAAGACTCATTGAGACCACCTACGTCAGGTCTTGCTGATTCTGCGGGATAATAAATTGTTTGCTAAACTGGAAAAATGTGTGTTTGTGGCTCCGGAGATTCAATTTCTGGGTTTTCTTCTCTCCGCTTCTGGTTTTTGCATGGACCCTGAGAAGGTCCGCGCTGTGCTTGATTGGGAGCTTCCTGAGAATCAGAAGGCGCTGATGCGGTTTTTGGGTTTTGCCAATTATTACAGAAAGTTCATTTTGAATTATTCCTCTGTTGTTAAGCCACTCACTGATATGACTAGAAAAGGGGTAGATTTTTCTTCGTGGTCGGTAGATGCACTTAAAGCCTTTTCTACAAACTGGATTCCAAAAAAGTTGGGACACTATACAAAGCGTGAATAAAAACTGAATGCAATGATGTGGAGGTGCCAACTTCTAATATTTTATTCAGAATAGAACATAAATCACGGAACAAAAGTTTAAACTGAGAAAATTTACCATTTTAAGGGAAAAAATATGTTGAATCAGAATTTCATGGTGTCAACAAATCCCCCAAAAGTTGGGACAAGGCCATTTTCACCACTGTGTGGCATCTCCCCTTCTTCTTACAACACTCAACAGACGTCTGGGGACCGAGGAGACCAGTTTCTCAAGTTTAGAAATAGGAATGCTCTCCCATTCTTGTCTAATACAGGCCTCTAAGTGTTCAATCGTCTTGGGCCTTCTTTGTTGCACCTTCCTCTTTATGATGCACCAAATGTTCTCTATAGGTGAAAGATCTGGACTGCAGACTGGCCATTTCAGTACCCGGATCCTTCTCCTACGCAGTTATGATGTTGTGATTGATGCAGAATGTGGTCTGGCATTATCTTGTTGAAAAATGCAGGGTCTTCCCTGAAAGAGATGACGTCTGGATGGGAGGATATGTTGTTCTAGAACCTGAATATATTTTTCTGCATTGATGGTGCCTTTCCAGACATGCAAGCTGCCCATGCCACATGCACTCATGCAACCCCATACCATCAGAGATGCAGGCTTTTGAACTGAGCGGTGATAACAACTTGGGTTGTCCTTGTCCTCTTTGGTCCGGATGACATGGCGTCCCAGATTTCCAAAAAGAACTTTGAATCGTGACTCGTCTGAAATGATCCCTGGCCCAGTGAAAACGCCTGAGCTTGTGGATCTTGCTTAGAAATGGCTTCTTCTTTGCACTGTAGAATTTCAGCTGGCAACAGCAGATGGCACGGTGGATTGTGTTCACTGACAATGGTTTCTGGAAGTATTCCTGAGCCCATTCTGTGATTTCCTTTACAGTAGCATTCCTGTTTGTGGTGCAGTCGTTTAAGGGTCCGGAGATCACGGGCATCCAGTATGGTTTTTCGGCCTTGACCCTTACGCACAGAGATTGTTCCAGATTCTCTGAATCTTCGGATGATGTTATGCACAGTTGATGATGATAGATGCAAAGTCTTTGCAATTTTTCGCTGGGTAACACCTTTCTGATATTGCTCCACTATCTTTCTGCGCAACATTCTGGGAATTGGTGATCCTCTACCCATCTTGGCTTCTGAGAGACACTGCCACTCTGAGAAGCTCTTTTTATACCCAATCATGTTGCCAATTGACCTAATTAGTGTTAATTGGTCTTCCAGCTCTTCGTTATGCTTAAATTTACTTTTCCAGCCTCTTATTGCTACTTGCCCCAACTTTTTGGGGATTTGTTGACACCGTGAAAATTTGAATCAACTTATTTTTCCTTTAAAATGATACATTTACTCGGATTAAACGTTTGAGCTGTCATCTACGTTCTATTACAAATAAAATATTGACATTTGCCATCTCCACATCATTGCATTCAGTTTTTATTTACAATTTGTTTAGTGTCCCAACTTTTTTGGAATCCGGTTTGTAGTATCAAAGAGAGTTTTGCTTCCGCTCTCATTTTAGTACAACCTGATGTCTCTCTACCTTTTATTGTTGAGGTGGACGCTTCTGAGGTGGGTGTGGGTGCGGTCTTATCTCAGGGTCCCTCTCCTGCCAAATGGTGACCGTGTGCCTTTTTCTCAAGGAAACTCTCCTCTGCAGAGAGAAATTACGATGTGGGAGATAGGGAGTTGTTGGCCATCAAATTAGCTTTTGAGGAATGATGCCATTGGTTAGAGGGAGCCAGACACCCTATTACCGTGTTTACAGACCATAAGAATCTGGCCTACTTGGAATCGGACAAGCCTCTGAACCCGAGACAGGCCAGATGGTCTTTGTTCTTTTCTAGGTTTAATTTTGTTGTTACGTTCCGCCCTGGGGTTAAAAATGTGAAGGCCGATGCCCTGTCACATTGTTTTCCGGGAGGGGGGAACTTTGAAGACTCGGGTCCCATTTTGGCTGAAGGGGTGGTTGTCTCTGCTCTTTTTCCTGATTTGGAGGCAGAGTCTCCTGATCTCTGTCCCCCTGGGAGGTTGTTTGTGCCTCTCGCTTTACGACACAAGGTTTTTAAGGAGCACCACGATACTGTCCTTGCTGGGCACCCGGGGAGTAAAGCCACAGTGGATCTCATTGCTCAGAGATTCTGGTGGCCGGCTCTTTGTAAGACGGTTGAGGGTTTTGTGGCAGCCTGCGAGACCTGCGCTCATGCCAAGGTCCCTCATTCACGGCCATCGGGTTCTCTCCTCCCATTACCCATTCCTTCCCGTCCTTGGACACATTTGTTCATGGACTTCATTACGGACCTGCCTCATTCCTCGGGGAAGACTGTGATCCTGGTAGTAGTTTTAGCAAAATGGCGCATTTCATTCCCTTTTCTGGGTTACCCAATGCTAAGACACTGGCGCAAGCGTTTGTTGATCACATAGTTAAATTGCATGGCATTCCTTTAGACATAGTCTCTGATAGGGGCAGGCAATTTGTTTCCAGATTCTGGAAGGCCTTCTGTTCTCGCTTGGGGGTTCGGTTGTCGTTCTCTTCTGCTTTTCACCCGCAGTCGAATGGTCAGACCGAACGCGTCAATCAGAATCTGGAGACATATCTGCGCTGTTTTGTGGCAGAGAATCAGGAAGATTGGTGTTCTTTTTTGTCCCTTGCTGAGTTTGCTTTAAATAACCGTCGCCAGGAGTCCTCTGATAAGTCACCATTTTTTGGTGCATATGGGTTTCATCCGCAGTTTGGGACATTCTCTGGAGAGGGGTCTTCTGGTTTACCTGATGAGGAGAGATTTTCCTCATCTTTGTCATTTATTTGGCAAAAGATTCAGGGTAATCTGAAGAGGATGAGTGAGAGATATAAGCGTGTGGCGGATAAGAGACGTGTGCCTGGTCCGAACCTGAATGTGGGTGATCTGGTGTGGTTGTCTACAAAGAATATCAAACTGAAGGTTCCCTCCTGGAAGTTGGGTCCTAAGTTTATTGGGCCTTACAAGATCTTGTCCGTCATCAATCCCGTTGCCTTCCATCTTGATCTTCCTCAGACTTGGAAGATCCATAATGTTTTTCACAGGTCCCTATTAAAACCTTATGTCCAACCCACTGTACCCTCCTCTTGAATTTCAGGTCTCTAGGATTGTGGATTCTCGCATTATCCGCGGTTCTCTCCAGTACCTCATTCATTGGGAGGGTTATGGTCCTGAGGAGAAGATGTGGGTCCCAGTGGTGGACATTAAGGCCACTCGTCAGGGCTTTCCATAGGTCTCCTCCTGAGAAGGTGGGCTCTGCGTGTCCGGAGTCAACGTGTAGAGGGAGGGGTACTGTCACCACCACTTCTGTGAGAGGGTCTGTTAGATGTTCTTCTCTACCTGCATGAAGTTCTCTGTTTTGGTTTCACTTTGTCATCTCCTTTCCTTCTCCAAGCTGTCACCTATTTACACTAATTGTCTCCCTTTATATTCCCTCCCATACTGCCTCACTTTGCGGTTTATACTTCTTCCTGGATTGTGTTCACTGCTGGTGGCTGCTTCTGATGATTCCTCAGATAAGTCTGTTTCCTTTATTTGTGTTTCCTTGCTGGCTGGATTCTATGTGACCCTGACTCCGTCCGTATTAAGGGCAGGGAGCCGGTGGTCGTGTCCCCTCACTATTATAAGGCTTTCAGTTGTCACATAGTATGAGGTACTTGGACATGCAATCGTCTACCATAAACACCTTTGCATGGGCATAGCAGTCAGGGACAGCTCTAGGGGTTTTATAGGGCTCACCCATATGCTCCTTAGTTTTGGATTAAGCCAGTTGGAAGTTTATTTATAAGTTCCAGCTTTCTGCAACACCATCCGTGACAGTGTGAGGACTGAGGACATGGGGCAAGGAACTCTGGGAAGGTGGGATTACCCAGATTGACATGTCTGCATGCAGCCAATCAGCAGCCAGCCAACCAGCCCTGTGATGTCACAGCCCGATAAAAACGGCAGCCATTTTAGATTCTGCCATTTTCCAACGTTCAGAATGCAGTACAGACATGTGAAGGCACTAGGGACAGCAAGTGGAAAATGATTGTGGAAAAAAAAGACAGAAAAAATGATTTATAAGTGCAGGGAAAGGATAAGAATCATTTCACAGCATCTTAGTGCAGGGAGAGACGTCAGAAGGCACTAGGGACATTGATAGGAAAGTGGTTTACAAGTGCAGGGAATGATTATTTGGGGATTCAAATAGTCATTAGACAGCTCTGTAACTGCAGCTTTTTGTTATTGGGCTTCAAGTGTAATGATGAAAAGCCTTTAGTGGCTTACATCTTCGTATCTTATTCAGTACGACAAGAAAAATATATACGCATTTCACTTCTGCAGTTATTTCTGGTAAAAGCTTATAGGGGCATATTTCAGTAAAAAAATAAAATTATATACATACTGCACTGATGCAGTTATTTCTGTTTAAAGCGTATAGGGGTATTACAGTAAAAAAAAAATACATGCACTGCACTGTTGCAGTTATTTCTGTTGAAAGCGTATAGGGGCATATTTCAGTACAAGAAAAATATATATGCACTGCACTGTTGCAGTTATTTCTGGTGAAAGCGTATAGGGGCGTATTTCAGTAAAAAAATAAAAATATATACGTACTGCACTGTTGCAGTTATTTCTGGTATAAACATATAGGGGCATGTTTCAGTAAAAAAAAAGATAAATATATACGCACTGCACTGTTCAAATTATTTCTTGGAGAAAGAGTATAGGGGCACATTTCTGAAAAAAAAGAAAAATATATACGCACTGCACAATTATTTCGGGTGAAAGCATATAGGGGCGTAGTTCAGAAAAAAAAAATATATATATACGCACTGCACTTTTGCTGTTATTTCTAGTGAAAGCATTTAGGGGCATATTTATGAACTACAAGAAAAATATATACACACTTCACTCTTTAATTGTTTTCTGGTCAAAGCGTATAGTGACCTATTAGTATTTAACGAGAAAAATATATACGCACTGTTGCAGTTATTTCCGTTGAAAGTGGATAGGGGAGAACTTTAGTACAACAAGAAAAATATATTCTCAGTTCACTTGTGCAGTTATTTCTGTTGAAAGCATAGATATCACGATTAGTGTGGGGGGGGGGGGGAACTCCACACTGAACACAGGAGGGAAGGGGAAAAGCAACTGGGCCTGGAAACTAGGGAAGAAACAGGTCACCTCCTAGACAACCCTAATCCGGGCCCTAACTATCTGTCAATATGAAAAGACCTTGAAGGTAGGAATATTCATATGCAGCATACCTAGGCCTTTATATCCTTATAAGGCCCTGGAAAAGGTTAGGACCAGAGACAACCCATTCCTCCCCAGATGGACGAATAGAAGTCTCTGTCTCAGGCACAAATACAACCAACAGGGAATATAACAAACAGAAACAAACGTGACACTTAACTTTTTTAGAGACGGACGACCAGAGAAAAACTCACACCAGCTCAGCCAAACCCAAATGAAGCTATCTACCACATAGCAACAGCTGAGAAAAGGGAAGTGGTCATTAACCCTATCAGCACTGAATCAAGAGAAATCAAGGAGGCTGTTAGATTCCTCCAAGCTCAGCCAATCTCCTTGATTTCCTGACATCAGTCACCTGAGGGACTGTGACAGTACCCCCTCTTCTACAGGTGACCTCTGGGCACCCAGGACCGACCTTATAAGGATGGGCTCTGTTAAAAGCCTTAACCAGACGATTAAGATCGGCCGCTGGAACCAACATCCTCTCCTCTGGTTTGTAACCCTTCCAGTGGACGAGATACTGGAGGGATCTACGGAGAACTTGGGAGTCCACAATCCTGTTGATTTAAAATTCTAAATTACCGTCCACCATGACAGGAGTGGAAGGCATGGAGGACGGCTCAACAGGTTCGACACATTTCTTCAACGACGTATGAAATACGTTATGAATTTTCAAAAGCCTGAGTAAGTTCAAGACAGAAGGCTACAGGGTTAACAATGGCAGTGATCTTATATGGACCAATAAATATTGGTCCCAACTTCCAAGAAGGTACCTTAAGCTTAATGTTTCTTGTGGACAGCCACACAGAATCACCCACTCTCAGGTCCAGACCATTCATGCGTCTTCTGTCAGCCACAGTGGTGAGATCCCTCTGATGCTTTGGAAGCTCTCTGTGGACTATGGCTTTTGCTGTGGGATGCGACTAAGTACATTTCAGGAAAGACCAACTAGAGCAGCTGAACTTTATTTGGGGTTAATCAGAGGCACTTTAAATGATGGCAGGTGTATGCTAACTCCTATTTAACATGATTTTGAATGTGGTTGCCTAATTCTGAACACAGCTACATCCCCAGTATGACCACATTATTTTAGTTTTTTTTGTTTTCTTCCCTCTACCTAAAAGATTTCAGTTTGTTTTTCAATTGAGTGGTACAGTTTAAAGTTCTGAAATGATTTATCTTTGTCTCATTTTTTGACATCACAGAAACCTGACATTTTAACAGGGGTGTGTAGACTTTTTATATCTACTGTACCTGTTGCCATTCTTTTCAGGTTATTTTCCTCCTCAGGAACACCAGAAGTTCTAGAACCAGAAAATGTGACAAACTGTGGATGAAATCCATATGCCCCCAAAAACAGTGACTTATCAGTGGACTCCTGTTTACGGTTATTAATAGCAAACTCAGCTAACGACAAGAATGAAGACCACTCCTCCTGTTTCTCCAAAACAAAACGTCTCAAGTAAGTCTCCAGATTCTGATTGGTGCCCCCCGTCTGTGCGTGGGACTGAGGATGAAAAGCCGAAGAAAAGGACAACTGTATACCCAGTCGAGTACATAACGCTTTCCAGAATCTCGAAATAAACTGAATTCCCCGATATGACACCATATCAGAGGGAATGCAATGTACCGCAGTTTCACAATGTTATAGACAAACACCTGTGCAAGAGTCTTGGCATTAGGTAGAGCAGGCAATGCTATAAAATATGCCATTTTGCTAAACCGATTAACTACCACCAGGATCAAATTTTTTCCCAAAGAATTCTGTAAATCCGTGATAAAGTCCATGGACAAATGTGTCCAAGGTCTGGACGGGATAGGTAATGTAAAAAGAGATCCAGAAGGCCGAGTATGTGTCACTTTAGCACGAGCACAGGGACAACAGGCTGACACATAGTCTTTAACACACTTACGCAGCCCTGGCCACCAAAATCTGCGTGAGATTAGATCAACAGTGGATCTACTCCCAGGGTGTCCAGCCAAGACAGTACAGTGATGTTCCTCAAATACCTTATGACGTAAGTGTGGCGTGCCAGAACCGCAGGGGCTACACGTGAGGTGCACGGTGGGCCGATGAGGGGCCAATAATAATACAGTTCATCGGTTTACACACGGTTAGCAGAAAGCCTCCCTGGGCCAGCAGCATAGTGATGAGGAAAACAGCACGAAATCCTCCGGGGCACACTCTGTGGTAGGGAAGCACCAGCCTAGATGGAGGTTGAGGTGCCCTTGATGACACTGGTGTTTAGGGTGCTTGTGGCGGCTGGGTCCCTTGATTGTATTTGTTGTGACGCCAGTACCGTTTATGGTGGTACAACCAGTTGTAGTAATATTGAAGAATGAAGTAGACAGTGGTAGGATACAACTCACAACTTTTACTGTGGCTGGTTTTAGTTGCTGCATATACATCCAAACAGAATACAGTCTTTTGTTCTTTAGAGGAATTCTGTTGATCCACTGTTAATAGGTTTGGCTGGGTTTTGACTCACGCTGTAGTTCTGTAGAGGTCTCACTGGTATGCTTAGTCCTATTATTTCTGTATCTTCCAAGCCCTTGAACAGGTAGCTAATCTGTCTTCTATAATGTATGGTTGCCTGTAGCTAGATTGTCCTCCACCTTGTGCAAAGGTGCCCATTAAGCCTTAGGTAGTGGCTGTTATCACCGATGTCTCTCTTTAGCTTGGTTTTCTTCCAGGGATGCAACACTATCCTCTGGTTGTAGGATGTAGGAACTAAGAGGATCACAGGAGTAAAACGCTTTTCTGCCCCTCATACCTTGGCTCTACCTCATTTCTGCTTCAGGCTTCGCCCACTACTCTGTGGTGTGTAGCCTCAGCTTAACAACCGGTTCTCCTCCTCCCTCTACCTTCTTCACTCTCTACCTTCTCTCTCACACTAGGCCTGACTAAAGTATTTATATAGACTAAGTGCTATCCCCATCTAGTGGTGGGATGTATAAATTACACTTAACCAGCCTATTAACAGAGATACAACAGGTGTTGTAATGCCAAATGACATGCAATTCAGTAATGCAGTTTCACAGTAATTTTGCAGTCCTGAGTGGGACGCTGCATAATGCTAAAAGAACAATTTCCCTGGAGGACGAGAGTCCGGTGCATCCTCTTGGGCCTCCAACACCTTAGCCTCAAGATCAGAATGCAGGGCAGATATGACTACCCCTTCAGACAAAATAGCACTAGGATCTTTAGAATCGCCCCCCCCCCTCCAGGAAAGCTGTGCGACAAAGCATCTGCCTTGACGTTTAACCCAGGGAGGTAGGTGACAATGAAGTTAAATCTGGGGAAAAACAGCGACCATCGTTTAGCCGACTCAAGGTAAGCCAGATTTTTGTGGTCAGTAATTACCGTAATAGGATGAATTGCCTCTTCCAACCAATGGTGCCATTCTTCAAAAGCCAACTTAATGGCCAGCAATTCCCTATTATCCACGTCATAATTTCTTTCAGCAGTCGAAAGTTTTTTTGAGAAAAAAGCACATGGGCGCCATTTACTAGGTGAAGGTCCTTGCGACAGAACTGCTCCTACCCCTACCCCTACCTCGGATTCGTCAAACTCTACAATGAATGGCTGAGACACGTCCGGTTGCACCAGAATAGGGGCTGAAGCAAAACATTCCTTCACAGCAGAAAAGGCTTGTAATGCCGCCTCTGACCAAACAGATTAATCGACCCCCTTCCTAGTCATGTCTGTTAAAGGTTTAACCACAGTTGAATAGTTCAAGATAAATTTACGGTAGTAGTTGGTGAATCCCAAAAACCACATAAGCGCTTTCAGATTTTCAGGTTGAACCAAGTCCAACACCACACGGACAGTAGAGACGGACGAGCAGGAACACCAGAGACAAGCTCACGCCAGCTCAGCCAAACCCAAATGAAGCTATCTATCGCATAGTCAGAAGGGTGGGGTCAGACTATAAAGGGTAGAAGTGATGATCACTGAGCAACAGCTGAGAAAAGGGAAGTGTTAATTAACCCTATCAAGACTGAATCAAAAGAAATCAAGGAGGCTGTTAGATTCCTCCACGCTCAGCCAATCTTCTTGATTTCCTGACATCAGACACCTAAGGGACCATGACAGTATAGGGGCATATTTCAGTACAACAAGAAACATATATTCTCAGTGCATTTCTGCAGATAATTGTGGTGAAAGCGTTTAGTGGACTATTTTAGTACAAAACGAAAAATATATTAGTCGCTTTTAGGGGTGTTTTAATTTCCGTTTAATTTGTGTAGTTCAGCTACAAGTATGTCAGGCTGATAAGTGCCAGGCCATGCATAGGCCTGAATGTTTCAGGCGAAGAAGAGGTCGCATCAGAGTAAGGGGGTGGGGCATCGGGAGTCGCTGCGAGAGGCCTGAGCTCCCAGTGTCATCTAGCGGTTGTGTCTTGACCAGCAACCCAGCGGTTCTTGATTGGTTAACTCGATCATCCACGTCATCCCAAGTGACATTAGCCATTCCAACAGTCGGTGGGTTCGTCACACACAAACCTTAGGTGGCATGGCCCAGAAACAGGCTCTGCGCCCTCACCTGTCCTTAACCTACCTCTGTCCACAGAAGAATGGTATGCTGTGAGCTCAGCTCCACTATACAGCGAGGACAGTCAGCAGCTACTGCCCAGCCAAGATCTGGAGGTGACTTCCTCCGCTTCCTCTGCTAGGTGGGCAAGTAGTGACCCAGAGACCGTTGAGGAGGACTTCAGTGATGTGCAGAAACTACCTGATGATGATGAAACCGGTCGCACTTGGGAGCGGGATGTAGAAGGGGCTTCATCATCATCAGGAGAAGAGGGTGGAAGCTGAGCCAGCTGCGTGATTGCATGGCTGGGAGTCAGCAAGGTGGCAGCACTTGCAGGTTGGGAGCCAAACGTGCCTGGGGTGGACCTACTTGCTTTGCAGCAGGCTAGATGCCCGGGAAGTAGTGGTGCAGGGGCTTAGGCAGAGGCGGTAGCAGTCAGTCAGTGCGGACTGTTGGGGGGAAAATCGCCTACTCGGAGGTGTGGCAGTTTTTTATTAAGCTGCCAGAGGAGGTTAACATGGCCACATGTAGAATATGTGGGCAGAAGGTGAAGCGTGGCCAGGATGCCAAAATTGGCACCACGGCCCTGCGTCAACATATATAGCGTCGCCATGCAGTGGCCTGGGAGAACCGTGGCTCCGATATGGTGGTCCAGCCTGCCACAGCTACTGCGGCATCACCCAGTGGCATGCCACCGGTTTCAGCCAGTCAAGGCTCCAACACCTCAGCCGAAGGGAGCTGTCTGTCATTCCCATCTTTTGCTGGTCCAGATGCTCCTGCTCCTACTCCTCATCAGTCATTCCATCAGCAATCAATCACCGAAGTGATTGCCAAGAGACAGCAGTATGCGTGCACGCATCCAACGGCGCAGAAGCTGAACGTGCTCCTGTCCAGGTTGCTGATTCTGCAGTCCCTCCCTTTCTAAGAGGTGGACTCTGCACCTTTCAGAGAACTGATGGCCTGTGCCGAGCCGAGGTGGAGAGTCCCAAGCCGTCATTTCTTTGCAAAAAAGGCAGTACCAACCCTGCACAAATATGTCAAACAGAAGGTCGGCCAGTCCTTGAGCATGTTGGTGTCTGCCAAATTGCACGGCAGCGCTAACGTGATTTTGTTACCTGGCATACTTACCTGTTCCTGTGTTCCCTGACAATCCTCTGCCTGCTCCTTCTGTACTGTGCTGTTCTCCTAATATAATGACCCCGGCTTCCACCTGACTATTCTCTGCTTACTCCTTTTGTACTTCGTTGCTCTCTTGGTATTGACCCGGTCCGTTATTTGTCTTGTCTGTCCTCCCAGCACGTATTCTAAGCTAGGGACTGCCATCCAGTTGTCCCCTGTAATCAGGACTTGCAAAGCAAGCAGGCAGGGCCAGGGGTGAAGGTGGAGCGCAGTGGTCACTATTCTCCCCCCTGTGTGTGTGTGTGTGTACGTGGCCATTACAGATTAACAGGCCCTACCAAACCACTGTATCATGAATCCTCTGGTGACCCTGACAGACCACGTTTCTAACCTGACGCAGATGATGCAGGAGCTTGGAGAGAAACTCCGTTCTTTTAAGTTACGACAAGGTTCTTCCATTCCTCAGGCCTCCAGTCCGCATTTAGAGCCCCAGATTAAGCTTCCTGAACCCTGTGATGAACCAGACAGGGCACTGGTAGCCGAGACTGCTCTAAAGACACTGGTTCAGGGCGATCTACCTGCGGAACAGTATTGCACCCAATTTAGAAGGTGGTGTGTTCCCTCAGGGTGGAATGAATCAGCCCTTAAGAGTCAGTTCAGGTCAGGTCTATCTGATAACTTAAAGCAGGCATGTCCAAACTGCGGCCCTCCAGCTGTTCCAAAACTACATCTCCCAGCATGCCTGGATAGCTTACAGCTATTAGAGCATGCTGGGAGTTGTAGTTGTGCAACAGCTGGAGGGCCGCAGTTTGGACATGCCTGACTTAAAGGATCTTCTAGTGAGTTATCAGCTTCCAGAGACTCTTTAGGAGATGATGACCCTAGTTGTCCAACTTGACTGATGGGTTAGAGAGACAACAGGTACACCCTGATATTACGAAATGTAAGCTTTTGGTACCTATAACTATATCCCTGGGGGTAAATAAATGGCCGGGTAAGGCTTTTATTGACTCTGGCTCAGCGGCCAGCTTTATTGATTCTGAGTACGCTATAAGACTGGGTATTCCAATTTTTGTTCTACCTACGCCTATCCATATCATGGCTATCGATGCAACTCCCCTGGTAGATGGTACGGTGAGGTTGTGTACCTCAGAGATTTCTTTAACTGTGGGTGTGTGCCACTCTGAGAAATGTTCCCTGTTAGTCCTGGAGAACTTACCAGTCGAGGTGGTACTGGGGTTGCCTTAGCTCCAATTACACAACCCCACTATAGATTGGTCCAGGGGGGAGTTGGTGAAATGTGGACCTAAGTGCGTCTTGTGATTGTCTGTGGTACAGGCTGGTGTCTCAGTAGAATCTGATACATTACCCACATTCATTAAGGAATATTCAGATGTGTTCTCATCATCGACCCCGGAGGCTCTACCACCGCATAGACCTTATGATTGCGCCATAGAATTAGTAGAAGGTGCCAGGTTTCCTAAATGGCATATTTATAAGCTTTCTAAGCCCGAACGCAAGGCCATGGAGGATTATATTAAGGAAAGCCTCAGTAAGGGGCACATTAGACCTTCTGTCTCTCCTATGGGAGCGGGGTTTTTCTTTGTTATGAAGAAGGATGGTGGTCTTAGACCTTGTATCGATTACCAGAAATTAATTAAGATCACTATTCAGAATACATACTCCCTCCCATTGATTCTGAATTTATTTAACCAGGTACTGGGGCAACCTGGTTTTCTAAAATTGACCTGAAAGGGGCATATAACCTAATCCGAATCAATGAGGGAGACGAATGGAAGACAGCGTTCAATACTCCGGCTGGACACTTTGAATATCAGGTTATGCCCCAGCTGTGTTCCAAAACTTCATGAACGATATTCTCAGGGAGTTCTTGGGTAAATTTGTAATTGTCTATCTTGACGACATTTTGATATTTTCTCCTGATTTCAAATCTCATGTGTTTCATGTTAGACAAGTATTGAAGGTGTCGAGGGAGAATCAGTTATCCTATAAACAAGAGAAATGTGTCTTTGGTGTGCAGGAGATACTATTTCTAGGTCAAAATGGAACAATTCCTGAGGTCGTATGTTGCTGATGATCAGCAATTATGGGTTAAATACCTTCCGTTGGCCTAATTTGCTCTGAATAACCATGTTAATTATTATGCTGGGGTCTCCTCTTTCTTTTGCAACTATGGTTTCCATCCCCGTTTTCATTATGGGTCATCCATCTCCTCCTTTATCCCTGAGGCAGATAAGTTCTCCTTTGAACTGTGCACAGTTTGGGCTCGGGTTTAATCAAACCTAGAAAAGGCTCAAAGTACTCAGAAAGTCAAGGCCGGGGGGCGTGGCTTGGCCGTCCGGCAAGATGACCGTGTAAGTGAGGAGCTCCGCTGCTCAGAGGCTGCAAACGAGCCATATCAGCA
The DNA here is from genome assembly GCF_014858855.1 of Bufo gargarizans. NCBI lineage: Eukaryota > Metazoa > Chordata > Amphibia > Anura > Bufonidae > Bufo > Bufo gargarizans. The sequence continues at coordinate 257,559,604 of NC_058081.1, read as the reverse complement.
CGGTGCCTGGGTCCCATGGGGAAAGCGCTACATACCAGGAGAGCTAGAGGTAGCCCGGCACCCCATCTGAAGTCCCAGGATATCGCGATCTTCTTAGACCGCCACACTGCTGTTCCTGCGGCGCCGGGAGGCTTGAGGCGCGAAACGGGAGCCATCACAGCAGAGGGGGGAAGTGAACCTCTCCTACCACAGCACGTATCTAGCAGCGCCTCCATAACAGTGAGTGCCTCTCCCCTGTCTCCGTTAGCAGAGGAGTTTACCTACAGACCGGGGGAGTAGAGGGGGACATCAAGGGCGGTGAGACAGCTGCAGGAGGCGGTTAATAGCTATACCATGCCGCCTAAAATGGCGCCGAAGCGCATTAACCCCTTGGGCACTCCAACGCAGCGCAGGAGGGACTGGGCAGACAGATCTGAGGACCCTGGCCACAACCAGGCTAAGGAGAAAAGTGGGGGAGAAGATATGCCCTGGGATTCACAGTCTGACATCATGGATGAGGGGGAAGATGGCGCTTTGCAATTGTCACAAGCTTCAGCCTCCCTACGGCAGTCGCTGCAACATCTCCCTACTAAAGAGGACTTTAGAAATTTAATAGCAGAGGTTAGGGACATGTTTAAAGCGGAAATATCGTCCCTACGCCAGGATTTTCAACAAGTTACAGCCAGGGTGGATTCTCTGGAAATTGAGCATGATCCTACACGCAAATACATTGCCCACCTCCAATCTACTGTTGTGCAGTGCACCCCAGTGGTCCGGGAGAACACCAGACACCTGGAAGACCTGGATAATAGAGGTCGCAGACATAATATTAGGGTGCGGGGTCTGCCTGAATCGGACTCTGAGGAGAACCTGCATGAGGTTTTAAATGAGCTATTTAACTCAATTTTAGAGGCTCCGTCCACCCATGTCATCAAGATGGACCGTGCTCATAGGGCCCTGCGACCCAAAAATGTGACCGCACAGGCCCGAGATGTAATTTGCCGTATCACAGATTTCCAGGTGAAAGAAGCCATAATGGCTAAAGCCTGGGCATTACGGGTTATTGACTTTAAGGGGGTGCAAGTGCAACTATATCAAGACTTATCGTGGCTTACCCTGCAAAAAAGACGCCACCTCCAGCCTCTGCTGCTGTCCATGAGGCAGAAGAAAATTCCCTACCGCTGGGGATACCCATTCGCACTTATCGCTAATAAAAATGGGAAGGCCATTTATCCATGCGTGCTCATGCGGACTTACCCGCTTTTTGTGCAACCTTGGGGGTTTCGGAACCTCCATTGTTGATTGGGAGGTCCCCGACCCGATGCTGGCACCTTCCCCAATTTGGAGCCAGGTGAAAAGCAAGGATCGCAGGTCCCGCCCGAGAGAAGATCCCAGGGGACTGACTAGGAGGGAGGAAATTACCTGATTTGCCACGACTGGAGCTATATACTGAGGCTCGCTTCCTACAGTTTACGCCATTCTGATGGGCGGCAGATGTTCCTCATATGTTTTTAGTGCCTAACTGTTCTAGATGAACCGTATTATAGGGCTTTTAAGGGGCTCAGCTACTATGCATATTGTTTAATAATGTTTGGTTATCTGTGTCGGGTGTGTTCTACCATGTCACCACAGGGGGGATTGATCCTACTTGCCCTCTTCCTTTCCTCAGCTCTCTATGGTGTTGGAGAAGAGACTGGGCTATTTGATATGTCCTTTGCTTTTTCTGAAAGCCCCCATCTGGACCTCACAGTCCAATGTTTGGATATTCACTTTCTCTTTATGTATGTGTCCTTTGTGTTCCCTTGTACCCTCTTGTGTCGCGTGTCCTGTTACCTGTCTACTGTATCTGATGATATCGATGATGATTTTTTTCAGATTTTCTACTGGAAAAATCGGGATGCGATCTCCTGGAGGAATGATGCTTATTGCCAAAATAGCAAGTATATGGCGCAGTTCATTTTTATGCCATGTTCAAGTGCATGTCCTTGAACGTCAAGGGCCTGAACTCCAATGTTGAAAGGAGATTGGCCTTGACGGAATGTCGTACCCAGAGGGCGGATGTAGTCTTCCTCCAGGAGACGCATTTCGATAACACAGGGTCATTTAAGTTTGCTAAAGGTCTATTCCCAAGGGCTTACTCGGCTTCTAGTGGGCAGAAAAAAGCAGGAGTAGCGATCCTTCTATCTGCTAATTGTCCGCTTCAAGTGACTGGCCAGATTTCTGACCCTCAGGGGCGTTATGTAATTATACAGGCCACCCTACATGGCACTCCTTTTGTGTTATGTAATCTCTATGCCCCGAATGCTAAGCAGATTCCCTTTATCACAAAGGCGCTCTCTAGAGTATCTCATATGTTACCAGCAGCACTCACTGTGGGAGGTGACTTTAATGTCTCTTTTTCTGAAACGTTTGACAGGCAGACACTGACAGGGAAACCCCCTTCTAGAGAACAGGCTAAGCTTTCGCGACTTTTCAGGCGCCTGGTGAGACGATTTGGGTTATTTGACCTATGGCTAGTGAACTACCCCACATCCAAAACATATACGTTCTACTCCCATCCACATAGTACGCACTCTCGAATTGACTATTTCCTGGGGAATGTTCCCACAATGCGTTTAATGGTAGATGCGGATATAGGAACTATCTCATGGTCCGACCATGCGCCAATTTTTTTAAAACTAAGTACTAAGCATCCGATAACTAAGATTTGTCACTGGCGGTTGAATTAAAGCCTGCTCTCTAATCCAGTAACTAGGCAGGAATTGCAGGAGGGCCTATCGGAGTATTTTAGTATAAAGTCAGTTTCCTCGGTAACCACTCTATGGAAGGCGCATAAAACTGTCTTTAGGGGTAATTGCATAGCCATTGGGTCTAAATAAAAAAAAAGATAGGAATAGGCAATATTGCTCTATCAGGAAGGATTTAGATGACCTGGAGAGTCAACTGGGATCCCGTAGTTCCCGCCACCTTCTGAGGTGTATAGTTTTGCTGAGAGCTAAGTTGAGAGACTTGGCACTGGTAAAGACAGATAAGCTACTCCTATACTCCAGACAGCGTTACTATGCCTGGGGGAATAAGTCTCACACACTTTTGGCGAAACAATTACGGGACTCCACTCTAATGAATACTCCAACGGCCTTGAGACAGGCTGATGGCACTATCACTTATGACCCAAATACAATTATGTCCATCTTCCAGAAATATTATGAGAATTTATATTCCCTTCCTCTACAGGTGACAAGGGATCCTGTGCAACAACATGACCAGCTCTCTGCTTTTTTTGAAAAGTGTAGGTTGCCTAAATTGTCCAGCGACCTAGCAGCTACACTTAACACCCAAATTACTACAGAAGAAATAGCTGAAGTAATTAATAGCCTGCCAAACCGTAAGTCACCAGGACCTGATGGTCTACCGTACCTTTATTACAAGACATATATAGACACTCCACTTCCACACATGGTTAGGGTTTTTAACTCCTTCATGGGGGGTTCGCCTGTACCTGACACGATGCTGCAGTCTTTTATTACCCTTATACCCAAACCAGACAAAGATCATATGGATTGTGCGAATTATCGTCCTATAGCTCTCCTAAATTCAGATTTGAAGATATTTACAAAGACCTTGGCGAATAGACTAGTCAGCTTGCTTCCGAGTCTGATCCATAAGGACCAGGTTGGTTTTGTGTTGCATCGCCAAGGTGGAGACAATACAAGGAGAACTATAGATCTGATAGATGTTCTTAATAGAAGAAGACAACAGGCATTGGTGTTAGGCCTTGATGCAGAAAAGGCCTTTGACCGCCTGAGTTGGCCTTTTATGTTTTCTGCGCTGAGATGTTTCGGTATAGGGGAGCCCTTCCTGAACGCTATACGAGCCCTCTACACTCGCCCTACGGCCGTTGTGAAAATGACACATGCCCAGTCGAAGCTGATACCCATCCACAATGGCACGAGGCAGGGTTGCCCGTTGTCCCCATTGTTATTCGTATTATGCATAGAACCGCTGGCAGCACTAATACGAGCTCATCCGGACATTCAAGGGGTAGAAGTAAATAAAGTGGCTTTCAAATTGTCACTTTTTGCTGATGATATTCTTCTGACGCTTACAAATTTACATATCTCACTGCCAAATTTGTTTCAGGTTATAGAGGAATACGGTAGACTATCTGGGTACAAGATCAATAGGTCTAAGACAGAGGCCTTACCTATTAATCTCCCTTCGGAAACATTGAGTAATTTAAAAAGTAATTATCATTTCAGATTGAATGATGCCACCCTTAAGTATCTGGGAGTGAAATTAACAAAAACGTATGGTAACCTATATACTCATAATTTTATTCCACTCTTTCAGGAACTTAATGCACTTATGGCTAAGTGGATGCCCCTGCCTATCTCTTTGTTAGAACGTATTGCAGCGGTCAAAATGACTATACTACCTAAGTTACTATACGTGATGGAGACTATTCCGGTCCCGATACCTAAAAAAGACCTGAGAACATTACAATCTTCCATCCTTAGGTTTGTCTGGAATGGGAAGAGACATAGGATTGCATGTAGCACTCTCACTGCCCTTAAAACACAGGGTGGTCTGGGGCTTCCTGACATTACAAAATACTACTGGGCGACGCACTTGCATGGTCTTCACTTCCGGCATTCTCTAGATGGATGGAGATTGAAAAGCTATGGCTAGCCCCTATTCACCCTAATGCCCTCTTGTGGTCGTCTTTACCGGATGATTGCTCTACTCAACTGTTAGGCCCTATGTTACACACATTTAACATTTGGAAATGTTGTAAGTGGAAATTTCCGTTAGCCTCGGATAAGCCCTCCTTGACCTCATTTTTATTTAACCCTATGTTTCCAGTGGGACTGCAGGGTTCGTCTTTTAAGCCATGGTATTCTAACAAGCTCTTTAGATTTGCTGATATAGTGGAATACAGGACCCTGGAGATCATATCTTTTGACTTGCTCAAGGAGAGATATAATTTGTCTCTAGATGGCACCATTTGCAAATAAAACACCTGCTTAGTTCTATGTTTAGAGACACAAAGGTATCTACTCCAACACAAGACTATGTAAGCTTTCGACCTCCACTAAGGGTCTTATATCAGATATTTACATCCTTCTCTCAACTCCAGAATCACCTCAGGTCTTACGACATGCATATATGTCCAAATGGGAGAGATAGCTTGAAAAAGATATCTCGCCAAGTGATTGGCAGCTTATTTGGCGTAGGGCCGCACTGTCATCTACTTGTGTGACCTTTAGGGAAAATTCGTATAAGATATTAATGTTTTGGTATCATACACCCCAGATGCTCAGACATTTGAACCCCACTGTTTCTGGTAATTGTTGGAGGTGTGATTCTGGTCATGGGTCTTTGTTCCACATCTTTTGGGACTGCCCAGTTATTTTTCCATTGTGAAAGGAAGTACAACACCTTTTATTGCAGATTTTTAATATTACCTTCTCACTGGATCCATATATGTTTTTATTGAACATGCCTCCAATGATACTAAAGAAGCCAGTGCTTTACTTGGTACTTCATGTTCTATCGGGGGCAAAACGTCTTATTGCTAAGTTCTGGAAGAGGCGGGACATACCTACTAAATTAGAGCTATTTAATAGTATAGCGGAGGTCAGAAGGATGGAGTATTTGACAGCAGGTATTATTAATACGGTAGATAAATTTAATAAGGTCTGGCAGCCCTGGGATACTTTCTTTGATGTGAGCGACTAGGATCCTCTTCCCCCTTTTCTTTTGTCTCTCCTCTCATGTCTTGTCTTGTCTCCTAATTGTTTTCTTATACTACTCACTTTCATGACTGAGTATATGACTCGTTTTCCCGGTCCTCGGGATTTCTTAGGATAAGATGTGATTTGAATGGGATTGACTAGAGTCGCATTTTGATGGTGTATCTATAATGTTATTCCTACTGTTTTCTCATTTGGAATATCTGATTGTCTAATGATCTCATGAGAAATTGTACATGTATACTTTTATTATTGTACCTTTTCCAATAAAAAAGACAATTAAACAAAAAAAGATAGTCAAGGCCGATAGGAGACGTTCTAAGGGGGTAAACTTTCAGGTTGGGGATAAGGTGTGGTTGTCCTCCAAGAATCTCTCGCTCAAGGTAGCTTCTAGAAAATTTTCTCCTCGTTTATTGGACCGTATAAGATTACGGAGGTGATTAATCCGGTATCGCTTAGTTTGGAGCTGCCCGAGTCGTTCCACATTCACAATGTATTTCATAAATCTCTACTTAAAAAATATTTTGAACTATCGAAAGCCTCACCTCCGCCGGTTCTTGTTAATGATGCTGTCGAGTATGTGGTGTCTAAGATACTGGATGTCAGATGAGTGCGTAATTCCTTACAGTACCTAATCCACTGGAAGGGGTATGGACCCGAAGAGAGATCTTGGATACCTGCTAGGGAGGTTCATGCTCCTAGACTGGTTAGAAAATTTCATTTAGAACATCCTGAGAAGCCGTCGCCTAAAGTCTTGGGTCCGGTGGCCCCGCATAAGAGGAGGGGTACTGTCAGGGGACGCTGATGAGGTGCTCGCTCTGTGCAGGAGCAAGAATGCGCACAGCGTCCTCGTTTCCTAGGTGATAGGGGGCGGGATGGACTGGCTGCGCACGTCTCCTCTGCGCAGCCGGCGTCCTCAGGTCATCCGGCAACCAGGGGAGGTCTGAGCACCGAGCTGGGCACTCTACATGACCCCAGCTAGTCAGTATTTAACAGGCGGCCTGCTGGCCACAGGTTGCCTGTTAATTAGGTTCCTTTGCGATTTTGTTACCTGGCATACTTACCTGTTCCTGTGTTCCCTGACAATCTTCTGCCTGCTCCGCCTGTACTGCGCTGCTCTCCTGGTATTCTGTCCCCGGCTTCCACCTGACTATTCTCTGCGGACCCCTGTGGTACTTTATTACTCTCCTGGTATTTGACCCCGGCTTCTTCTGACTATTTTCTGCTTACTACTTTTGTACTTTGTTGCTCTCTTGGTATTGACCCGATCCTTTCACTATCTGTTATTTGTCCTGTCTGTCCTCCTAGCACGTATTCTAAGCTAGGGACTTCTGTCCAGTTGTCCCCTGTCATCCAGACTTGCGAGGCAAGCAGGCAGGGCCAGGGGTGAGGGTGGAGCGCAGTGATCACTATCTTCCCCCCTGTGTGTGTGTGTACGTGACCGTTACAACAGGCCTTTGGAACCTTCACCAGGCCCCAGGCCAATCGGAGTCTTGCCCTTTCACAGTACGAGCTCTGGTCAGAAGGTAGAGGGAGCCTCCTACTTCTGCCTGACTCCAAAGATGCTGCACTCACTATTGACCACAGCATCTGAGGAGTTAAATGACTGGGTTCTGTTATATTGCCATTCCCTGTTATTGTAACTCTGGTGCTTGGTATGTTACACAGCAAACACCCACCTTGTATAGAGCGGGCTAAGCGCAGGAACCCACCCCATACATTCCCTCAGCCACTATGACGTACATGTAAATAGTCATTGTAGTGCAACGCGTTCACTAAAACTACACATTATTTAGATGTAATACAATGTGTGGAATCAAACGTCTATATTAAGGGAATTATTGCATCGCAACATGTTAACTAAAACTGCTCGGTATCTTGCTGAAACACAATGTGTGGGATGAAACAGCTATATTAATGCAGCTATTGCAGTATAACACTAGAAGTTATGAATGAATTGCTAGCAGTCTACAGTAAGAGTACATAAGGGTGGTAGCCAGTTTGGGGGGGTGTCCCTGCACAGACTCAATCTATCCAATCAGTGCTGCCATTTTCAGAATGTTCTGGCACCGCCACCGCCAACTTGTTACCACCCCTCTGTGCCCTTACTGCAGACTGCTAGCAATTCATTCAGAACTTTTAGTTGAAATAATAAAGAAATGGCACAACATAGTCATAAGACTAGATGCTCCAGAATTGTTATTACATGGAGAATGCACAAAGATATTAAAACAAGCCTGTCAGGAGTGATGATAGGTTCTCTTTAAATGAAAAACATTATGTTTGGAGAAAGACATTGTATTCCAGCATGAAAACCTCAACCTATCTCTTCAACACGGTGATGGTAATGCCATGGTTTGGGTCTATTTTGCTACATCCAGGAAGGACATATTGCCATCATTGATGGCACAAAGAATTCTGAATTATACCAGCAAAGTAAACTGTCACCACATCTGTTCATGTGCTGAATCTCAAGAGAATGTGGATTATGCAACAAGACAATCACAAAAATCATTCTACCAGAAAATGGGTAAAGAATAAAAAAGTAAAGTTAATCCAATACAAATATTATGGAAGGACCTGAAGTGAGCAGTAAATGGAAGAAAACCCGTCAACATAACACTGTTTTGCATCGAGGAATGGGTTAAAATTCCTGCAAGCTGATGTGCAGGACTAATCAACAAGTTGCAGTTATTTCTGCACAAGGGGTTAAAGCTAGATACTGAACATAAAGGTTCACATACTTTTGCCGCTTACAGACATGTGATATGGGACCATTTTCCTCAATAAATGACCAAGTCTAATACTTTTCACTTATTTGTTTGATTTGGTTATCTCTATCTACTTTTAGGACTTTCTACTTTCAGGTCAAATGTATACAGAAATATAGAAAATTCTGAAGGGTTCACAAACTTCCAAGCACAACTTTATTCATTAATACCAATAAATAATTTGCATAAATAAAAATTATTGGCTCTTATCATTTGTTTTTTCAACATCAGTGGTGCACAAGAAACCTCCTTTTTCATAGTTATAAAACTATCTAGCCAAAGGAAAACAAACAAAAGATACAGGCTTGGACCAACAGAAGAGCAGTCTTCTTTAAATGCCTAAAACAGTAAGATATTCCAATCTTGGGATATCTTTGTAATTAAATCTAGCTTTCAGGCATTTAGTTAAGGCCTCCTGCACAATTGCAAAATACGGATCCTCAAAAAATACGGATGACGTCCGTGTGCATTCCATATTTTGCAGAATGGAACAGCTGGCCGATAATAGAACAGTCCCATCCTTGTCCGTAATGCGTACAATAATAGGACATGTTCTATATTTTTGCGGAACGGAAATACGAAAGTACAGAAACGGAATGCACACGGAGTACCTTCCGTTTTTTTTGCGCACCCATTCAAATGAATAGGTCCATATACGGCCCGCATAAAAATGGAATGGAAACAGAATGAAATAACTTTTTTGTGCAAGAGGCCTAAATGTAATGCTGATCATACTGGCAATTTCCTGACAGCTGAACAGTGCATTAGAATAGATGTGTGTCCCCACACATAAATGCATTTTCAAAAATGTCCTATAGGCTGGGATCATACTGTATATTTTTATAAATATTGCAAGTTTTCTAGCTGCGATTTTTGGTCATTTTTATAGTTTATTTTTTAAATGAAAAATCCTACAATCAGTTGTTAGATATTAAAATATAAAAAGCCATGCAAATTTTTATTTTATTTTTTATCACAGCATGCTTCAGGTGGTGTGGTATTTTCCAGTCGACTTTGCAATAGGAAAAATAAAATCCTTAAAAAAATACCACAATTTTATTCTGTCTCTAAAAACCGTCACTCCTCAAAATAAGATTGTGAAAAATTGCTGAATTTCATGCCAAAAAGCAGGAAAAATGTAGTGTGGCAGCACCCATAATGACAATAGTGTTAAAAGAATCATTACGTAGCATGTTTGTCATATAGACGTCACAAATACTATTGGGTTAACCACATGACCACATTCTGTTTAGTATGATGATTTGAACCTGTCTCATTAAAAATATAGGTCAATCACATTGATATTTTAGGAAACCAAAGCAGCATAAACAGATCATTACAGTTTCTGGCATGTGTTCCTACAGATCATGGAAGGAAAAGCAATGCATCAATACAGCTTTTATTTTATTTTTCTTAAAAAAGCTCATCCCAGTTATTAGTAAGTGAGCATTACTTATTTTTACATGTTAATGTTTTGTTCAAAGGGAATGGACAAACTCACTGCTTTTCAAGCTTTAAATGTCTTGATCAAAAGCAAAATTCTAAATTTTACTACTCAGATGTTGGCTTAAAGAGAGATGTAACATAAACTTGATATCATAGCAGCTGTTTCGCACAATTCCACTTGCTCTAAATTCAAATAAGAAACATTTCTAGACACACTCTAAAACTGTTTTGTATCAGTCATTCATTTATGGAAATATTTACTGCAAGACAAAATTTATGCGTTTTCTGCCTCAGTCCTCTTTTGAAATATTTATATCTGAAAATGATTTCAGTTTCATTTGCCAGCATATGCAATTCTCAGTACAATTCTCAGTACAATATTGTATAAGTCACATATTTTAGAAGAATGTAAATCTTCAGTAGACAAGATTCCACTTGTTTTTTAATATTGAACAGGACAATTACTATGAAGCTTAATAATAGAAATGCCTTTATAATTGTGTACTTTTAGCCTTTAACTCCATTCTGACTGCCACTGTACATATACTACAGAAGACTCGTCTTTAAAGAATATGCTTGCCCATGAGTGCAGAGGGCGCTATAGCTTCCCTGTTTCTGCTTTTTTAAATGGCAGACACCTGAAGCCACTGTCTGCGATTGGCGATAACACCGATTTCAGACATTCAAACCCTCAGATGCCATGGCCAATTGTGACCATAGCATCTGATGAAGCTTTTCTCTGGAGGATTGTGCTCCCAGGGCCTGAAAGACTCCCCTCTTCAGTGATTTTCTACATTCAGAAAAGACCGCTTTTTCTTCAGATATACAATATATAAACATAGAGTACAACCATAAAAGGCTGCTATTTATACAAGCAGGAGGACAAATGGAGGGGAAGAGGGAGAGAGCAAATGGGGTAGGGTACAAAGAGCACTAGGCCACACAAAATATTCAAAACATTGCAATAAATATATATAGATAAAACACATAAATAAGAAGTGGATATAAATTTCATATAAATGAATAAATATTATTAACACACTAATTACAAGACATGTGGGCTTCAGGTAATGAAAATGTATCGGCAGAAGTGTGTTGCACGAGGACGCAAATAGCAGAAACATGCCCTTTGGTAGTCAAGGTTACAATCCTCTTCTGTGTCTGTCAGCTAAGCATGATCTATCTATTTCCATTCACATCACACTCTCCCTCCTGTGATCTTAATATCGCCCAATAATAATAACTGGTCTCCTAACCACTGGAACCCTCCTCTCCTCAGCATAAGAATCGGGTTGTGTTTCATCTCCTCTATGAAAAGAGTAGTGGTCAAGCTACCACCCCATTCATCTCTGCAAGCTTCATTTAAATGGAGGGCATGGGTCCTTTATTCAGATGATGGCTTGAGTCCCAGCAGTTGGACCCCTACTGATCTAACTGATATGAAAGGAGAATTCTTGTGACAAGTTATCCTCATCCACCGAAATACCCCTTTATTTTTACACAGTATAATTGTGTTCATCATGGTGTACAACTATTCAGATCCCAGCAGTCTATACAAGATATGACAGATTGCAGATCATTTAAAAAACAGCATTGATTTCATACATGCATGCTTTACCCAATATTTAATTGAAGACATCTGTCATTATCATAGCAAGATTATATATTTTTTCCCCCCAACTTTTACAAGTTTCACCTAGTTTTGAAACCTGACATTCTTGTGTAATTTTTTTTTTTTACTTTCTTACAACTGTAACATTTTCATTCTTCCTATAGTTCTGACAATACACAAAACACAGTACTCACAGGCAATCTATCTTATTTTTGGCTGGGAAGGAAAAGTTATTGAACTTTGGCATACACAGCAGCCAATTTTCTCTTCAACTGTCATAAACACAACACAATATATGACCAGCATAAATTTCATAGTAGTTTCTTTAGTAGACACCTATTCACTTAAAAATAAACAGGCTATCCTAATAAGATTTACAATACACTATTTTTCATATGAATAATAATTTTTCTTAAATTTCCCTCCCAAAAATGAAAATATCTTTTGGTCTTTGTTTAGATGTTGCAAATGCGAATAGTGCGCACAACTTTCTACCATTTTTCTATATTTTATTGTGAACCACAGGTTAGATTTCAAGTGATTGAACCATGCTTAACCACCTCAGCTCCCCTAGCTTAAACACCCTTAATGACCAGACCACTTTTTACAATTCTGCACTACACTACTTTCACGGTTTATTGCTCGGTCATGCAACTTACCACCCAAATGAATTTTACCTCCTTTTCTTCTCACTAATAGAGCTTTCATTGTGACCCCATTTTGGAAAGAAGACACCCCAAGGTATTCAATGAGGGGCATGGCAAGTTCATAGAAAAAAAATATTTGGGGCACAAGTTAGCGAAAATTTTATTTTATTTTTCTCATAAAGTCTCCCTTTCCGCTAACTTGGGACAAAAATTTTAATCTTTCATGGACTCAATATGCCCCTCAGCGAATACCTTGGGGTGTCTTCTTTCCAAAATGGGGTGATTTGTGGGGAGTTTGTACTGCCCTGGCATTTGAGGGTCTCCGCATTACATGTATGGCCGGCATTAGGAGTTTCTGCTATTCTCCTTATATTGAGCATACAGGTAATGAGATTTTTTTTTTCGATCAATGTGGATGAAAAAATCTCTGCCAAAAAAAAAAGGAGGGGAAAGGCGTCTGCCAGGACATAGGAGCTCCGCCCATACCCACTTTGCTCGTATGCCCTGGCAAACCCGATTTCTCCATTCACATCAATCGATGTGGATGAATAAATCATTGCCGGGATTTTCTTTTTTATATACAAAGTGTTTGCCAAAGCATATGACCACCGCCACCTCCTCAGCTCATATGCCTCGGCAAACGTATCTTTTACTGCAGAGGAGAAATCTCGTCTTGCAGCGCCGCATACACCGACTTTTGTTTAATCTGACAGCAGCGCAATGCTTCTGTCAGAATGCACATCAGTGCTGCAGCTAGTCGATCGGTTGGTCCACCTGGAAGGTAAAAAAAAAAAACAGGCCGCAACACAATAAATTTATTAACTTTATAATAACATTTGAACGGAACATATAAACTTTATTTAACTTTTTGAACAGAACGTTTTTTGCTTACCGGTGTTTTTATTTTATTTATTTTTCACCTTTATAGGACAAACGCAAATCGCCCAGAAATGTGGCGAAGTACATTATGCACTTTGTCCCAGGTGAAAGGAGAGGTTTGCAGCAGCTCTGTGTGAATGGGCCCTAATAGCCCTGTGTGCCTGTGCTGTGAGATGCAATCCCTATGCTAAGTGTACCTGTGTGTGGTACTTCCGGAAACACTCCCCTAAGCATAGGGCAGGGTGGTCAGGGCAGTCAGGACAGAAATAGCGGGTGTCACGCCTTATTCCACTCCTGCTACAGACACAACATTTTTTGGGGTGACAGTTGGGTTGAGGTACCAGCAACGACATTAGGGAAATGCCGCTCGTGTAGACGGCTCACTACACTGGTGGTTGGGGCCACAGAACCTCCTGAATACAGGAGGTTCTCGATGATATCTTCCTGAAATTTGAGGAAGGATCCTGTTCTCCCAGCCTTACTGTAGAGAACAAAACTATTATATACAGCCAATTAAATCAAATATGCAGACACCTTTTTATACCAGCGTCTGGTGCGTTGGGAAACTAAATAAGGAGCCAACATCTGGTCATTGAAGTCCACCCCTCCCATGAGCGAATTATAGTCATGGACACAGAGGGGCTTTTCAATGACACTGGTTGCTCATTCTATATGTATTGTCATGTCTGCGTAAACGTCATGCTTGTCTCTCCATTTCACCGTGAGCAGTTCTTCGTTACACAAGGCAGCCCTCTCCCCCCTTGCAAGACGGGTGGTAATGAGCCGTTGGGGGAAGCCCCAGTGACTAGGTCGCACGGTGCCACAGCAGCCAATCTGTTCTAGGAACAAATGCCTGAAGAGGGGCACACTTGTGTAGAAATTGTCCACATAAAGATGGTACCCCTTGGCAAATAAGGGTGACACCAAGTCCCAGACTGTCTTCCCACTGCTCCCCAGGTAGTCAGGGCAACCAACCGGCTCCAGGGTCTGATCCTGCAGGAAACGCAGGATGGCCTCAAATCGTGTCCTGGACATGGCAGCAGAGAACATGGGCATGTGATGAATTGGGTTCGTGGACCAATATAACCGCAATTCATGCTTTTTGGTTAGACCCATGTTGAGGAGAAGGCCCCGAAAAATGTTTAATTCGGAAACTTGGGCGGGTTTCCACCGGAAAGGCTGGGCATAATAGCTTCCCGTGTTGGCGGCTATAAATTGAGTGGCATACCGATTTGTTTCTGCCACGACTATGTCTAAGAGCTCCGCAGTCAAGAACAGCTAAAAAAATCCCAGTGCCGAACCGATCTGAGCTGTCTCAACCCGAACGCCAGACTGGGCGGTGAAAGGGGAACTAATGGTGCGGCTGAAGTTGGGGACTGCCAATCAGGGTTTGCAAGCACCTCAGGGACTCTACGGGCCTGTCTGTGCGGTGGCTGCGACGGGGTAACTACTGTACGTGCCACCGTACCAGCTTCAACTGCCCTTCTGGTGCTTGCCACTTCACCATGTTGTACGGCAGTGCTGGTACTAGGTCCAGGGTGGGCTGCGCTGCTGGGGTATGCCTCACCACGTAATCCGACAGCGCCAGCCCCACTCTGCTGCCCTTGAAGCGGATCCTGCACAACCTGTGGTGTAGCAACACGGGGCCGGGTACGCCTGGTGGTATCAGGGACCTCAACCTCCTCGTCCGAACTTTGTGTCAGACTACCACTGCTTTCCACAGGTTCATATTCTGACCAGCTGGATTCGTCAGATGAGGGTTCCCATCATCCGACTGGGTCAGAAGACTGTAGTCCTCTTCAGAAGAATACCCCTTATTTGACATTTGGACTACTAAATTTAGGGGGTATTCCCTGAGACTACCCAAGAAAATAAGCAAGCCTGTCTTACAAATGGGAGGCTAGCAAAGTACCGGAAGCCGCTGCGATTGATAAAAAATATCAAAACGTTTTTTTTTATCGCCGCAGCGCTTGTGAAGTGATTGTGCAGTAAAAAAATTAATAAAAATTTGTCGCTGCGGCGAAGCGTGCGTGGGTGAACGCACGTGTGGGCGACCGATCAGGCCTGATCGGGCAAACACTGCGCTTTGGGTGGAGGGCTAACTAAGGTGACACTAATACTATTATAGATCTGACTGTGATAAGTTTTGATCACTTACAGATACTATAAAAGTACAAATGCTGATTAGCGATACGCTAATCAGCGACTGCGGTGCGGTGAGATGGGCGCTAAACGATAGCTAACTACCTAACCAAGGGGCCTAAACTATCCTAAAACTTAACAGTCAATACCAGTGAAAAAAAAAGTGACAGTTTACACTGATCACTTTTTTCCCTTTCACTAGGTGATTGAGAGGGGCGATCAAGGGTGATCAAGGGGTTAATTGGGGTGATGGGGGGTGATCTGGGGCTATGTGTGGTGTTTGGTGTGTACTTGCTTTGATGTCTGCTCCTCTGCTGGAACCAACCGACCAAAAGGACCAGCAGAGGAGCAGAGAAGCCATTTAACACCTAATATTTATAAATATAAGCTGTTATATGGCTTGTGATTAATTTTTTTGAAAATCATCAGCCTGCCAGCGATGATCATTGACTGGCAGGCTGATGATGTAATACCCCTCTAACTTTTGCCGGCCCGCGATGCACATGCGGGGGCCGGCTGTGAGCGACATCTCGCGTCTCGCGAGATGACGCGCCAATGAGTGACTCTGCCTCAGACAGCCGCCTCCGGACCGCGATCCTGCGTTAGGCGGTCCGGAGGCGGTTAAAGAAAACTCCAGTTGAAATGAAAAATCAGTGATAACAGACATGTTTTCGCCAAACATACAATAGAAAGAATGTGTGCTCCCTTATAGAGTACTGCTTCTACATTGATAGAGGTTGTGACTGGTGTTGAGCAAAGTTTAGAAAAATTTGATTTGGCTGCTTTCGACGAATTTCGCAAAGAAATTCACTTCATGATGAATTACTTTGTCACAAAGTGCATTTCTTTGTAAGTAGCTGGTGCAATGACGGGGAACGGCGATTGCGCCACCCCCATCATTGAACCCCTCAGATGCGGCGTTCAGCGATGATTATGGCATCTGAGAATAATAGTGAGGGCTTTCACGGGTTAATCTGGTTAAAAAATAATACTCACCTTATTCATTTGAGCATAAAGAGGTCAGCGCAGCCAACTTGACTGAAGACACTGCGTGAAATCTCGTGCAGTACATGATGACGTCATCACGCTGGCTGGCATGGTGTCGTCATACATCACCGTGTATGAGATTTCACGCAGGAAATTTAATCAAGATGGCCATGGCAGCCTCTTCACGCTCAAATGGATGAGGTGAGTATATTTCCCCCCTGACCCCGCAATTTCAGGGAAAATTGCTACACAGCACCATAATATTTTGGACAGTAGGAATGTAGTCCCACTATGCAATGCATTATAATTAGCAATAAAAGTTGAATTTCTGCTGTTCTCCAACATTTCAAATCTTGTACATGGAGGTGTACATAGGAAGAGACAAAAGTTAGTTTGCCCTACTTTAACAACTGTATTTGTGATGATTAATAAATAACTTTTTAATGTTAATCAATATAAATTGTATAC
This sequence comes from Bufo gargarizans, assembly GCF_014858855.1. Classification (NCBI taxonomy): domain Eukaryota; kingdom Metazoa; phylum Chordata; class Amphibia; order Anura; family Bufonidae; genus Bufo; species Bufo gargarizans. The sequence continues at coordinate 257,542,920 of NC_058081.1, read as the reverse complement.
TAATGAATATCTGTCCAAATGGTTATAACATGTGGTACAGTATGTTAGCAAGAAGCAGTGGACAAATAGAAGTTAATATAATCAAAAGATCAGACTACAAAAGGTTCCTTTGTTGTCTGTAACCATAGAGACACTTAGGAATGTATAGAAGCTGTAGGTGATAGGATATCTTTAAAGACTATTTGCAAAGCTGACTTTTATTTTGATGCCTAGGAACATGTGACTTCAAACTATTGGTAGCGGAAATCAAGTTAGCAACAGGAGAAAAGAGTTGTACTCTAAAAGACGCTTTAAAAGATACCTTGAAGCAGCAGTATGGAAACTTTTTTAGAATGATAAATGCAACAGCCCACAGGATACAGTGAACAGAAAGAGTCAGCAGTAATGAAACAGCTGGCGTTGGAAATGCCATTGAGAAAGTCAGTATATAGAGGCCTAGCTGCTAAAGTTTCATTTGAAAAATGGGCAAAATAAGAGGCTGAAGATAGATGATGTACTTTTGACGAAGAAAGAAAATCAAGACACTGACCAAGAAGGACATGGATGGATGATGCTATTGACACAGTAAAAGCTAAAGGAATTAATTTAGTTGAATGACTCAGATTACTTACTTTATCTTTTTATACCTGGGAGACATAGAAAGGACATTTATACAAGTTTCTAAAATACTATTTAAAGGCTTAAGACCAAATTTGTTATTATACAAAAAAATCTGTATTTTGCTAAATATACAAGTACAAAGTGATGTGTAAATGTTAGAGTGATTAATATGATAAAAACCATATACCATGGTAAAGAGAAATTCAAGAAAACATGAAATAATTTCTTCCCACTAACATGGCTCACATTGTATCAGTGTTCTATGTATTTTTATTCCCTATGGTCTTTTTTGTTTATAATACTGTACATCACTCTATGCAGGAAGTATTCGTGGCAGCTACATATTCAATGATGCCTTGCCATCACAACTGTACAGTACAAACCGGATTCCAAAAAAGTTGGGACACTATACAAATCGTGAATAAAAACTGAATGCAATGATGTGAAGGTGCCAACTTCTAATATTTTATTCAGAATAGAACATAAATCACGGAACAAAAGTTTAAACTGAGAAAATGTACAATTTTAAGGGAAAAATATGTTGAAACAGAATTTCATGGTGTCAACAAATCCCCAAAAAGTTGGGACAAGGCCATTTTCACCACTGTGTGGCATCTCCCCTTCTTCTTACAATACTCAACAGACGTCTGGGGACCGAGGAGACCAGTTTCTCAAGTTTAGAAATAGGAATGCTCTCCCATTCTTGTCTAATACAGGCCTCTAACTGTTCAATCTTCTTGGGCCTTCTTTGTTGCACCTTCCTCTTTATGATGCGCCAAATGTTCTCTATAGGTGAAAGATCTGGACTGCAGACTGGCCATTTCAGTACCCAGATCCTTCTCCTACGCAGCCATGATGTTGTGATTGATGCAGAATGTGGTCTGGCATTATCTTGTTGAAAAATGCAGGGTCTTCCCTGAAAGAGATGACATCTGGATGGGAGCATATGTTGTTCTAGAACCTGAATATATTTTTCTGCATTGATGGTGCTTTTCCAGACATGCAAGCTGCCCATGCCACACGCACTCATGCAACCCCATACCATCAGAGATGCAGGCTTCTGAACTGAGCGTTGATAACAACTTGGGTTGTCCTTGTCCTCTTTGGTCCGGATGACATGGCGTCCCAGATTTCCAAAAAGAACTTCGAATCGTGACTCGTCTGACCACAGAACAGTCTTCCATTTTGCCACACCATTTTAAATGATCCCTGGCCTAGTGAAAACGCCTGAGCTTGTGGATCTTGCTTAGAAATGGCTTCTTCTTTGCACTATAGAGTTTCAGCTGGCAACGGCGGATGGCACGGTGGATTGTGTTCACTGACAATGGTTTCTGGAAGTATTCCTGAGCCCATTCTGTAGTTTCCTTTACAGTAGCATTCCTGTTTGTGGTGCAGTGTCATTTAAGGGCCCGGAGATCACGGGCATCCAGTATGGTTTTACGGCCTTGACCCTTACGCACAGAGATTGTTCCAGATTCTCTGAATCTTCGGCTAATGTTATGCACAGTTGATGATGATAGATGCAAAGTCTTTGCAATTTTTTGCTGGGTAACACCTTTCTGATATTGCTCCACTATCTTTCTGCGCAACATTGTGGGAGTTGGTGATCCTCTACCCATCTTGGCTTCTGATAGACACTGCCACTCTGAGAAGCTCTTTTTATACCCAATCTGGTTGCCAATTGACCTAATTAGTGTTAAAGAGGACCTTTCACCAGAAAAAAGTATCTAAACTGACTATACAGACATGTAGAGCGGCGCCCAGGGATCCCCCTGCACTTACTGTTATCCCCGGCGCGCCGCTCCAGTTCTCCGGTTATAGCCTCCGGTATGTTCCTAGTTAGGCTCCACCCAGGGGAACCTGCCGGCGTCTCTTTCTCCTATGCTGTAGCGCTGGCCAATCGCAGCGCTCAGCTCATAGCCTGGCTATGAGCTGAGCGCTGCGATTGGCCAGTGCTACAGCATAGGAGAAGGAGACCGTGGCAGGTTCCCCTGGGTGGAGCCTAACTCGGAACATACCGGAGGCTATAACCGGAGAATGGAGCGGTGCCCGGGGATAACAGTAAGTGCAGGGGGATCCCTGGGCGTCGCTCTACACGTCTGTATAGTCAGTTTAGATACTTTTTTCTGGTGAAAGGTCCTCTTTAACACTAATTAGGTCAATTGGCAACCAGATTGGGTCCTTAGTCTCTAAATTGATGTTAGCTCTGACACCTGGTGCCCCCACTATCTTTATATCAATGTACAACACATTCTGTAACATGGCTATGATAATGGCGTTAGGATTGCCATACGATTGTGGTAAAATATCGAATACTTTTTTTCAAGTAATAACAACCATTCACTAAAATTCAGGAAAGACAATGCAATTTTTTTTATATATGAGTCTGGCAGCGATCAGCTATGGAAGAAATGGAGCACTACGAGATTAGGAACAGGTCCAATGCCGCTGTTCACACTGTGCCAAAGAAGCAAAAGTATCTGTGGCTCTAAATGTCTCTTCTAGAGATGAGCGAATTTTTCTAAAATTCGATTCGGCCGGTTCGCCGAATTTTTTAGGAAAATCGATCCGAATTTGTTTGCGGCGAATCGTGTTAAAAAACTGCTATTTCCTGGCTGCAGAGAACCTTTATAGTTGTGTAGAACACTGTGCTTTGCAGTAACACGCATAGGGAGTCTGCTGTGTTAGTGAAACAATACTGTGAGTCAGTATGACATGCAGATGACAGGAGTTACTCTTAGAATCACTGCACACTTCACTTATTTGGGGAGTCACTGGGCCAAAACTGACCAAATAACTCAAGTATGAACTGAGCCTTACAGGTCGATGTTAGGGTCAAGAAGAAGCGCACTCCTTTTACACCATTGTCAGCTGATTCCACATAGATGTCTACAGAACCTGTTCTATTAAAAGCTTATACAAGTAGAGCCCCCCCCCCCGACAGAGTATAGAGTTTGTCAGCAGCAAGTTTGTGTTGACATCACTGATTATTTTGCCCTTCCTCTGATCCGTCAGAACAATAACCCCAAAAAAACTGATCCTGTCTGTAATTTATCAGTATTGCTAATGTAAAAAAAAAAACAGGAGTGGATCCAAAACAGAGATGACCGAGTCAACCATTCAAGAACCGCTAGATTGCTGGTCAAGACACTACCACTAGCTGACACTGGGAACTCGGGCCTCTTGAAGTGACTCCTGCTGCCACGGCCCCTTACTCTGCTGCGACCTCTGCCTGCCCCAGAAACATTTAGGCCTCTGCAACTCCCCTGTGCAGGGCCTGGCACTTCTCTGTCTGACATGCTGTTAGATCAAATAAATAAATAATAATAAGCCCTTTTTTCACACTAATACACACAAAAAAGGACTTTAGAACATATAACTGCACCGCTGAACAGCAGATATATTTTTTCTATTTCCACTAATACACGCCATAAAAGGCTTTAGAACAGATAACTGCACCACTGATTGGCAAATATATTTTCTTTTTCCACTAATACACGCCACAATAGGCTTTAGAACAGATAACTGCACCGCTGAACGGCAAATATATTTTTTCTTTTTCCACTAATACATGCCACAACAGGCATGAAGGGCCCTGCATTTGTTGTAATAACACGCGTTTTGATTGAAGTTATTACACACCTGGCTGTTGCCCAGGAACACTATCGGCCGCCCTAGCTTGTCTGTGGATGGGCCAGACCGCTGAAGGGCCCCAGAGCTGCCGGGGAGGGACCTGCCCTGGGACGTGGAGGGACCTGAGTTGGGGCACCACTCTGTGGAGTGGGCAATTGATTGTCAAGAGGCGCATGCTGGGGCCCTGAGCCCTGCGAAATGCCGGCAAAAGAGCTCCATGTCCATAGCGGCCCAGTTCGTGATATGCTGGAATTGAACCAGCGCGGCGGCCGCTTTGGCTGAAAAGGAGCGATGGTAATCGTAGAAAGCGTGCCCACCGTACTTGTGGCCCAAGTCCGTGACCCTGTAAAGATATGTATCTAACTCCTCCCGCCTCTCAGGATGGACAGAACAGATGACGTCCCTGAACAAGCTAAACGCCAGGACAAACTCCGTAATGGATAATTTTCTGTTGAGGCGGGGATCCCTAGCTTTAAGGACGATTGACATGTCGCCGCAAGCTATGGTCTTGCTCTCTATCGTGTCATGGGTAGCTATTAGGATGGACGCCAGATTGACGTCCTTGCCCTCTAGAATGTCCTTTTTAATGCTGCTAGGGATGAAGTATGCAGGAGCTACCTCAGGTGCGCAAGGGACCCTACCTGGGGGAACGAGCACGGAAGTGGAGGCTACAGGCAAAGGAGACCCTGGATGGACGGATGCCAGCCCCTGATGAGACTCGACAGCCAGGAGTCTGGACTGCACGTCCGAGACTGAGGAGGCAATAGTGTTCATCATGGCGTGCAGCTGCGTCAGTGACACCTGCAATGTGGACATAGAGACTTGCTCCAAGTCCGGGGCAGCCGGTTCTGCCATGAGCAGCCTATATAATTCAGCTTTCCGGGCGGAAGCCGGGTGTTGAATCCCCCTTCTGTTTAGTTCCGCAATCAACTTTGCAATAGTCCAACTCCTTAGTGATGAGGAGCTGGGCTGCTCGGATGCGGGTGTCTCGGGAACGGATGAGGCCTCCTCGATGTTGGAGATATGCGACATGCTGCAGCTGTGAGGTGACAAACCAAAAAAGAGCTGAGCTGGAGGCCCCGTACTGAGAGGCGACACCCGAGGCGTGACTGGTGAATGAAGAGTTTAAGGTGGCGAGTGCCTAGTTCTACAAAAACGGGCGTTACCGTGGAGGATCATGCCAGACTAAGGTGTGCAGTGACTGTACAAGCTACCAGGCCGTGATTTTTATTTTTTTTTTAAAGAACCTCAAACCTGGATTAGTACCGACGAAACAAATGGAACGAGTCTGAAAACGTAATAAGCGATAGAATTGGTAAATAACAATGCAACGCTGATACGCAACAGTTTGCAAAATAAACCATGAACGTAAGCCTGGTGCAGAACGGGCAAAAATGACAGATAACAGTCATAGTACGTTAGCGACGAGAGCCTGACCCGTGACAGATAACAATCGCGGGGTTTTTGGTACATGAGCTTGAAACGTAACAGGTAGTAGATGATGATAAATGAAATACATAAGCCTGAAGCGTGACAGGCAACGGATAACAAATTAACTTAAACCTGAAACGTAACAGGTAGCCCACCTGAAAAAAAAAAAAACGTAAGCCTTAAGCGTAACAGGCCACAGATTATAAAGAGAAAATAAAACGTAAGCCTGAAGCGTAACAGGCAACAGATTATGAAAAACAAAAAACGTAAGCCTGAACCGTAACAGGCAACAGATAACAAATAAACTTACGCCTGAACCGAGACAGGCACCCAACCTGGAAGAAAAACGTAAGCCTGAAGCGTAACAGGCAACAGATAACAAAATAAAACTTAGCCTGAACCGAGACAGGCACCCAACCTGGAAGAAAAAACGTAAGCCTGAAGCGTAAAAGGCCGCAGATTATAAAAAACAAACGTAAGCCTGAAGCGTAACAGGCAACAGATTATGAAAAACAAAAAATAACGGCAATGGAAAAAATGAAAAAGAACATACGTAAGCCTGAGGCGTGACCTGATGACAGATGATGCATGACAAGAGTGAGCAGCATGAGTGTGACAGACACCCGGACGGAAATTGACGTGAGCTATGAACATGACAGGCACCGGATGAGACCTTTGCACGGCCTGGGAAGCCGCAGGCTGCAAATGGTCCAAAGCACAAGTCTGAAAGTGACAGGCCTATGATGGACAGAGGAGCGGATGCCTGGCAGGGTGCGGCCGTAGGAAGGCCAGAGGCGAAGCCTGATCGTGCCGTCCATCGATCCATAGGCCTGCCCCAAACAGCCAACTGAGATGAAAGTGCCGCCGGCATGGTGATGAACGTGACTTGGTACATGACGAGACAACCAGTGACTGAAAGTGACCCTACCCGCGGGTGAGAAGAACCATGGAAGTTGCCTAGCTACGTGCACTAACAAAGTGTGGTAAGAACAATGGTAGTTTACCAAAAATCCGTGGATTGCGAATTGACAGAGCGACGGTCGGCTCGGACTGGATCGAGTGAGCGCAAAAACTGGTTGATGCGCACCGAAAAAGGCGTAGCACCTGTGGTTCAGACAAGAATTTAGATGCCGTGAGGGGGAGAACCGCGGACCTGCACGCGTCCTCACAGTCAAAAATAACAAACCACTTATTTTTTTTTTTTTTTGAAGAGACACCCGCAAGCCAGAAGGGGGAGCTGATTGACCCCAATCCTTGCCAACCGTGCTACGACCTGCGGGGCTTGATAGCCTCAATACCACAATTGCCCTACCATGAGACAAGCCATTCTTCAGATACCCCCCCTGATTATGATTAACGGTAATGACCCCGCCAGCCAGGAGGGGGCGCTCAAGGCATGCTGCAGGGCGGGGTGCCGACACCGTTGCTGAGGCAACGGAGACGCCGCATGGAGAATCTGCCTGAACACCCAAGGGCCTTCATGGCCGGAATGCCGCCCCCGGCCTGAGAACAGCCGGGGACCGGATGGCGCGGCCACATTGAGTGCCCCATCACCTAGCCGGCTCCGCCCCCCATGCCAAGGGTGCCGGGGACCATGGATTGAACCGGCGCCATGACGGGAGAAGCGAACGCCGCGCGGCACCCGCCAGCGCCGAGGTCACGTGGGTGGAAGCCGGGGACGCGAGCTTATTGCCGGGGCAACCAGGGGGCCGAGCCGCCAACCCCAGACCCACGTGACCCTGGGCAAGCAGGAAGTGCGGCGCAGCCCGGCTGGGAGCTGAGTGGGGAATCGTGGGAACCGATGAGGGCGCGGGGTAAGGAGCGAAGAAGCAGAGGAGGGGAGCACTTACCCAGTTAGTCCGATGAGTGCGACGGTGGACCAGAGGAGCCCTGCTTACCTGAGATGGCGCGCTGTGAGGGAGGGCGTGACGCTCCTACGCCCCTCCCACAAATGCAGGCTGACATGTCAGCCTTTTACTACATAACTGCACCGCTGAATGGCAAATATATTTTACTTTTGCCACTAATACACAACAAAAAGGGCTGTAATTTTAGCACTTCAACGCACAGCGGCTAATAAGCCCTTTTTTCCCTCTAATACATGCCAAAAAAATGCTTTAGAACATATAGCTGCACTGCACAAGGGAAATATTTCCTTGTAATAAACAGTTTGCTGGAATTACAGAGCTGTATAATGGCAATTTGGATCTCCAGTCAGTAGAGCAAGGTGTAAGGTGTAGGATTGTTCCTATTACCCAGGCTGTAGCCTTCCCTACTGAACCCTGTTCAACATAAATGCTGTGGAATGATTCACCCCTATCCTTTCCCTACAGACTGAATAATCTTGCCCTGCACTTGTAAATCGTTCTTTAGCACAATTAAGCTTTTTCTAACACTGTCCCTAGCGCCTGCTGATTTCTCTCCCTGCACTAAGTACTGGTAAATGGCAGAATCTAAAACGGCTGACACTATTTATAGGGCTGTGACATCACAGGGCTGTCTGGCTGCTGATTGGCAGCATGCATGGCATTATGGGTAATCCCACCTTCCCAGAGTTCCTTTCTCCATGTCCTCACACATTCGGCAGCCATTTTAGGAAAAAATGCGATTCGTTTACCACGAAGCGAGGAAATTCGGCTTCGGTGCGAATAAATTTTTTCCTGAAATTCGGATGAAATTCCACTTTGTCAGCTTCGATTCGCTCATTCTCTTCCAATAGTAACACAGAGGTTTTTGGGACTCACCACCACCATCTTAGAAAAAAACAAGGGTAAGAAGGCCTCATATTCAGTCCTGTATCTCCTTCCACCGACTCCACATAGACGCTCGACACAGATGTCCCGCAATCTCATCCTAGAAGAAGCAGATAGTAGGCAAAACCCTGGATCCGACTTTTTAACAGTGTTTGTTACATGTTTTCATACTTTGAGGAGGATGGGGAGAAAACCAGTGAAAAATCTTAGAGGGACATTTATCATTTTAGATTGTTTTCATGTCATTTTTAAGTCTATGAAATGGTGCAAAGTTTTCACAGTTCAATGGTGAAACTGCATTGTATTGCATGACTTTCTCCAAGGGCCCGCCTGGCATAGGAAGTGACTTTTTTTGCGACATTTCCAAGTGTCACAGATAATAAATGTGCCATAATCCAGGTCTAATCTCACTTTTCAGGTTTAAACATAGACCACTGAGAAGTGGAGTGGCGCCCTGAATGTCACAGAAAATGCTACAATCACCATGTCGTCTGACATTTTTACACCAAAAACCAGACCAAACTGGTTTGAAAAATGCGACCCTAAATTGAATTTTTTACAGTCTTATGGAAATTTCCATTCAGAAATCACATTACATAGCAAATAGTTTTTTAATGACCCCAAACCTTTCACTTTTTTCACTTTTCAAGTACAGATATTTTATGCAAAATGTAATTTCAGTTTTTGTTCATTTATCTAAATGAAATATAAAAGGTTTCAACAAATCATAGACTTTTCATTTTTCAGGATATAATTACCTATGAAAATATCTTACTGGCATTTTTCTCAGATAAAACATTATTTGCAAACTACAATTGTAATTCTTTTTTTCTAGTAGTTTTTATATATGTTGAATGTTAGTTTTTATTGCTATACTGAAACCACCAACATAAAGCTGAATTTGTAGCATGCTTTCTTTTCGATTAACCAGATATAACATAAGATATTGTTCTCATGTCTTTGATGCAGCCTCTTTTATTTAGCCTGCATAATGTATATTTTCTAAGAAGATGTTAGCTTGGTTTGTTCTCTAGTGATGATGTATAAGCACCATACAGTATACCTGGAAAACTTAATGTGATTGAACTGAGATTGACAAAGTATAAACTGATAGTGGTGCATGGATAATGATAACACAGTGAAGGTGGTGCTTCCTATATTTTGGGTTCTGCAGCAGGGTATATGTTGAGACACAGTCCCATTAATACTGGGTGGCATCTTTCCTTGCTGTGATACAGCCTGCTGGATATACTCCTGTACTATGTCCTTCTAAGCTCATTCAACTTGACTATAGTTCAGCCAAACTGTTTAATGGCTGCTCTCCATGGGAGATCCTTTGTTCCATCCAGTCCTATACGTTCTCGATAGGGAAGAGATCCTGTAATTGAGCTGGCCAGGGGAGCTGTTGGAAACCCTGAAGAGCATGTTACGTAATATGAGTGTTATCTTGTTGGAGTCCAAAAAGTCAGTGGGACTGGTTCCACGATGTCCTGGACATACTGAAGTCTGGTCAATGTTCCCTCCACATAACAGATTACAGTAGCTAATAGCACCCACACCATGACACCTGTTGTTGGCCCTGTGTGTCTCTGACATATGCATGATGGCAGTAGGCGCTTTCCAGTCCTCCTGTGAACTTTGATGCTGCTATAATTAGAATACCTGCTTTCATTACTGAACACTATTGTTTGCCATTCATACATACAATGTGCTCTCTGAAGGCACCATTAAAGTACTTTTAGCAATTATCAGAGTTCAGTGGCAAATGATCTAGTGGAGAGCATGAATGCAGTCCTACTTCAAGTAAACAGTTTCTTATGGTCAAGGCATTCACTGCAGATATTAATGCAGAATCAGTTTGTAATTCTGTGCGAGTCCTTCTTGTTCATCTCTTTCCAAGATTTAACAGATGGACCATCTAGTCACTATTTGGCCCTTTTTAAAGTCCAGTAATTGCCCAAAACATGCACACCTTCGATTAGCAAGCTTAGTGGACATTTCAACAATTCTCAGTCAACAGTCCTATAAGAGAGAAAACAAAATACAATGGTGTCAGACAAAAAACATTAGGCCAGATTTATCATTTTTTATTTTATTTTTTTAAAATTTTATTTATTGTGATACAAAAACTTAAATACATATTGCATAATTAGTATTATAAAGTCCATAAGTCCGCCAATTCTAATCTGTGAACGTGATTGACAATAATTTCATACGAGTATACATAATAGTGTTGACATTTGAACCTTCACATTCCACATCTATAGAATACATGCAGAAAAGCCGGACAGATAGCATTTTCCCCATCTCTCCCCACCAACCCGCCCCCCCCCCCCCACACCTTGCAGGGAAGAAAAAAAAAAAAAAAAAAAAAGGGATCCTAATTAATTTGCCGTATCCCAATCTTTCCATAGACTATTCCACTTTAAGTAGGATCCTCTTTGTTTCTACAGGATCTTCTCATAGCTTTTCACTTTCTCCACCAGGCCCAGCCAGTTCTTACAATCTGGGGCAGAAGAGCAAAACCAGGATCTAGAAATCAGGAGCCTCGCCAAGAACATCACCTTAATCAACAAAATACTTTTTATGGGTTGATGATTAACCTCAGATAAATCTCCCAGGACCCATATCCTAGGAGACAGAGGAACAACAATTTTAAGTTTACGCGCCAGATTCTTTTGGACCAGGCTCCAGTACCTACTCACCATTGGGCAGTCCCAGAACAGATGTAGATGATCTGCCCCGGGATCGCCACAGCGGGGGCAGTCAGAGGAGGCCCTGAGTCCTCTTCTGTATAGCCATATAGGTGTCGCATAAATTTTGTGCAGAATATTAAATTGTACAACAATGTGGTTAGAATTGTGTGAGACCAATTTTAAGCTTTCCCCTATATTCTCCCAGTTTGGGGGACCCACCTCTGAAAGAAGAGAAGACCAGGCTCTCTGTCCTGGAGAAAGAACATCCAGAAAAAAATTATCCATTAAGTGTCTATAACAGTGAGATAGTTTAATTCTCGTGACAGTTTTCTTACAGATTAAATCCTGTAAAAATAAAGGAGTGTCTATAATAAAGAGGTGGCTGTTCAAAGTGCTAAAGAGTGCAGACCTCAATTGAAAATATGCAAACCAGGCCACCTCACCTAAATTTGCCCTTAGTTCCATGAGGGGCAAAATTTGTCCACCACTGACTACTTGATGTAAGTACTGCACATTTTTAGTCCTCCAGTACTGAAAGCAACTTGAGTCGTTTAGATTAAGAAGTTTCGGGTTGTGCCATAATGGGGTGCAGATAAGCGATGCCTTAACTGCGCACCAACCCCTTATGACCGACCAGGTCTTTGTAGCCATTCTGCAGAAAAGTGTGTACCCGCTCAGTATATTTAATAGGTAATCGGATTCCAGTACGGTGAAGAAATCAGAAAAACCTGCCTCCTTCACCACTTTACTGCAGAAAGGACTATTTTCCCAATCATTAAAAAGGCAGAGTTGGGAGGCCACAAAATAACCCCTAAAGTATGGAAGATTAAGACCTCCCCGACTATAAGGCATGGAGAAATAAAGTGCCTTCAGTCTCACACGCTTCCTCCCCCATAGTAAGTCATTGAGCATCCGCTCTATCAATCTAAAATGCTTGTCTGTAATCCATATAGGCGAGTTGCGCAGGACATAAAGAACCTGGGGCAGCACTACCATTTTTATTAATGAAATTCTATCCGCTCTTGCTAGCAGAATTTTTTGCCATATCTTAATTTTTGCTCTTAACTTCATCAACAAGGGGATCAGGTTAAGTTGTAAATATTCCTGAGGTTTGGCGGAAACTATTATCCCCAGGTACTTTATTGAATCAGAGATCGTTAACTGATTATTAAATTCGCCTCGCAGCTCGTCTATAGGGAGAAGTACGGTCTTCTCCCAATTGATCTCAAGTCCAGATATGTCGGAAAAGTGACCGACCAGATCCATTATGCGAGGGAGGGTGGTATTTGTTTGATGAATAAAAACCAGAATATCATCTGCGTAGAGGGACACGCGGTCATGCTTCCCCATTATGCCAAAGCCAGCCACCTCCGGATCATGTCGTATCATGGCCGCTAAGGGTTCAATATAAATATTAAATAAAAGGGGGGAAAGGGGACAGCCTTGGCGGGTGCCTCTTCCCAGAATAAAGCTCTCTGTCATTAAGTCATTGATCCTAATCCTGGCAACTGGGGAGTTATAGAGTAGCCGGACCATTGCCATAAATCTTGGGCCAAAACCCATTTTTTTCATTACCTCCCAAAGAAAAATCCACTCCACCCTGTCGAAGGCTTTTGTAGCATCCAACGACAGGATGGAGCGGGCACCACGCCCCGGGGATTGAATATTCATAAATAGCCTGTGCAAATTGTGATGGGTGCCCCTGTTTGGCATTAGCTCAGGTCAGATTTATCATTAGCTCAGGTCAGAATAATGGAATAAAAAAGTCCCCAAAAAAGTCCCAAACGTTAAAACTGCGCACAAATTTGCGACTTTTTTCTGCTCTGCACTATGCTCGCCAGTTTTCTGAAAGTGGGCGTGTTTTCTTATGTAAATTAATCTCTAGACAGATTTACTATTGGGACTATTTAAAAAGTCGCAAAAAAGTCACAATTTCTCTCCAGTGAGGACCATGCTTATCTTATGAGACTTTTCATAAAAACGTGCGACTTTTTCATAAAAACGTGCGACTTTTATAAAGCTGCTTACTGACGGATAAACTGCTACCGTCAAACCACATTTATTACAGTCTTAAAGGGCCGATCATAACTTTAGCCATATGTGAAAGTGGAGTGAGCTGTCAGAGTAATGATAAATCTGGCCCATTATCTGTATGTAAAGTAAGGATCTTGGAACTTTGATCACTACATGCAACATCCTCCAGCCTTACCATATTGTAAAATAGACTTTTTACCTTAACCCCTTAAGGACCCTGCCATTTTTCACCTTAAGGACCAGGCCATGTTTTGGAAATCTGACATGTGTCAATTTATGTGGTGATAACTTTAAAACGCTTTTACTTATCCAAGCCATTATGAGATTGGTTTCTCATCACATATTGTACTTCATTACAGTGGTAAATTTGAGTCAATATATTTCATTTTTATTTATAAAAAATACCAAATTGACAAAACAATTAGAAACATTTGCAATGTTAAACATTTCAATTTCTCTGCTTTTAAAACAGATAGTGATACCTCCTAAAAACAGTTATTACTTTACATTTACCATATGTCTACTTCATGTTTGGATTATTTTGTAAATTACGTTTTCTTTTTTTGGGATCTTAGAAGGCTTAGAAGTTTAGAAGCAAATCTTTAAATTTTTACGAAAATTTCCAAAACCCACTTTTTAAGGACCAGTTCAGGTCTGAAGTCACCTTGTGAGGCTTACATAATAGAAACCACCCATAAGTGGCCCCATTGTAGAAACTACACCCCTCAAGGTATTTAAAACTGATTTTACAAACTTTGTTAACCCTTTAGGTGTTCCACAAGAATTAAAGGGAAATGTAGATGAAATTTCTGAATCTCACTTTTTGGGCAGATTTTCAATTTTAATCTATTTTTTCCAGTAACAAAGCAAGGGTTAACAGCCAAACAAAACTCAATATTTATTGCCCTGATTCTGTAGTTTACAGAAATACTCCATATGTGGTCATAAAAAAAACTGCTGTACGGGCACAATGCAGAGCGCAGAAGGAAAGGAATGCAATATGATTTTTGGAGGGCAGGTTTCACTGGCATAATTTTAAGTTGCCAAATCACATTTGAAGAACACCTGATGCAGCGCTAGAGTAGAAACTCCCAAAAATGACCCCATTTTGGAAACTATGGTATAAGGTATAAGGCAGTTTTGTTGGTACTATTTTAGGGTACTAAGGCAAGGTAACAAAGGTTTTGGCACAGTTTTTTTGTTTTGTTATTTACAATGTTCATCTGACAGGTTAGATAATGTGGTATTTAGGACGCGGTTGTTACGGACGCGACAATACCAAATATGACTTTTTGAAAAAAAAAATTTTTGTGTCTCCATATTCTGAAAGCCATAGTTTTTTTTTGGGTGACTGTTTTATGTAGGGGCTCATTTTTTTCAGTATGAAATGAATGACGGTTTGATTGGTACTTTTTTAAGGTGCATATGACTTTTCGATCGCTTGGTATTACACTTTTTGTGATGTAAGGTGACCAAAAATGGAATTTTTGACACACTTTTTATATTTTATGTTGTTCATCTGAGGGTTTCGGTCATGTGATATTTTTATACAGCAGGTTCTTACAGACTTGGCAATACCTAATATGTATACTTTTATTTATTTATTTAAGTTTTACACAATAACAGCATTTTTGAAACAAAATAAATTCATGTTTTAGTTTCTCGATATTCTGAGATTATATTAGGTAGCATCTAATTTTTTGCTGGATGAGATGACGGTTTGATTAGTAGGATGGTGGGGTGCGTATGACTTTTTGATCACTTGGTATCACACTATTTGTGATGTAAGATGACCAAAAAATTGCTTTTTTGACACAGGCTTTATTTTTAAATTTTTAATTTGAGGGGTTAGGTCATGTGATATTTTTTATCATGTTTTAATGTCTCCATAGTCTGAGAGACATATTTTTTTTATATTTTTTGGGCGATTGTTCTAGATAGGGTATCATTTTTGCAGGATGAGATGATGGTTTGATCAACACTATTTTGGGGTGCATATGACTTTTTGATCACTTGCTAATACACTTTTTGTGTTGCAAGGTGATAAAAATGGCTTTTTTGACACCGTTTCTTTTTACAGTGTTCACCTGAGGGGTTAGTGCATGTGATATTTTTATACAGCAGGTTCTTATGGATGTGGCGATACCTAATATGTACACTTTTTTTTATTTATTTAAGTTTTACAGAATAACAGCATTTTTGAAACAAAAAAATCATGTTGTAGTGTCTCCATATTCTTAGAGCTATAGTTGTTTTTATTTATTTGGGCGATTGTCTTAAGTAGGGTATCATTTTTGCAGGATGAAATGATGGTTTGATTGGCACTATTTTGGGGTGCATATCACTTTTTGATTGCTTGCTATTACACTTTTGGTGATGTAAGGTGACCAAAAAATGGCTTTTTTGACACCGTTTAAAAAAAATCTTTTTTACGGTGTTCATCTGAGGGGTTATGTCATGTGGTATTTTTTATCAAGCAGGTTGTTATGGACGCGGCAATACCTAATATGTATACTTTTTTATTTTTTTACATTTAACATAATAAAAGCATTTTTGAAACAAAAATGTCTGCATAGTCTGAGCGCCATTTTTTTTATATTTTTTGGGCGATTGTCTTAGGTAGGGGCTCATTTTTTGTGGTATGAGGTGACGGTTAGATTAGGACAATTTTGGGGGGAATACGCCTTTTTTTATCACTTGGTGTTGCACTTTTAGTGATTTAAGGTGAAAAAAAAAGTTTTTTTTTAGCACAGTTTTTATTTTTATTTTTTATGGTGTTCATCTGAGGGGTAGGTCATGTGATATTTTTATACAACCGGTCGATACAGACGCGGCAATACCAATTTTTTTTTTACACTTAATTTTTTGTCCCCCTCTGGGACTTCAACTTTTAGGTGTTTGATCTCTTTTACAATGCATCACAATACTTCTGTATTGTGATGCATTGGCTGTAAGTGTATTACACACTGTAATACACTTACAGCCTGTTTCCTGTGAGATCCAGGGAGCTGGATCTCACAGGCTGTCAAGGAAGGCAACCACGATGCCTAAGGAAAGCATCGAACTGTCTTCCCTGCCATCGGGTCGCTGTCACAGCAGCGCGGGGACCCGATGGCCACCCCGGACCTAGCAGGATCCTGCACGTGCCGCGGTCAGCGCTGATCGTGACAGTGTAAGGGTTAATGCTCCAGCATCTGTGCTTTCACCGATGCCGGCACATACAGCAGGGGTCCAAATATCAGTGACTGCCGGACCCCTGCTGCCGATCGGGTGGGCGTAGCTCCTGTACCCGCCCGATCAGCGCCGGCCCTGGGGTTAAGATTTAATTCACACAACAGTAAAAAAAAAAAGTTCATTACAAATGGATAAACTGTTTTTAAGGCCTCTTTAACACAAACATATTTTTTTTCTGTTTCTATTGCGTTTTTGCATTTTTTGTTTGCGGTCCGTATGCGGAACCTAATTTCAATGGTTCCGCAAAAAAAAAATAGATGTATTCCGTGTGCATACCATTTCTGTATTTCTGTTCCACTAAAAGATAGAACTCAGTCCTATTATTGCCTGCAAATAACGTTTCGTAGCTCCATTCAAGTCAATGAGTCTGCAAAAAATACGGAATACATCCGTATGTCATAAGTTTTTTTACTGATCCATGCCCACTTTTCCCATGTGCTTACTGTTTACAAACATTACAGTAGGTTACAGTAATGATTGCAAATTTTCTGTTTCATTTTGTGATCCGCAAAAAACGGATCAGCATAACAAAACTATACGGAGATGTTTTTCCGGAAGTACGGAACAGAAATGGAACATAAACAAAAACAGGAACAATGGATCCGTAAAAAAACACAAAATACATACGGTCGTGCGAAAGTGGCCTAAAGGAATTTTTTTTTACTGATGTCTTTCTGAGTAATGGAAGGTAAAAACGGTCCCATTCAATTGTATGGGGCTGTCGGCTAGTGAAAATGGACGAGATAGAACATGTTCTATATAATTTTTTAATGGCTGTTATTCACTGGTCATCAAAAAAACTTCCATGTGAGTAAGAATAACCCCATAGACTATCATTGTTCTTAATACGGACGTGTGACGGCTATTAAAATAACCTCTGTCACATTTCTGTTTTTCACTCCTAGATCTTTCATTTTTTTTGTTCCCCGGTAGTACTAAATATATATATATATATATATATATATATATATACACACTCAAGCACTTAGCCCCAATCTGTGGCATGTGAGAGGAGTATAAAAGTCAGACTGAAAACAAAGTTTTTTAGCCACACAAAGCCACATATGAAACCTCAAAAATCAGGTCAAGTCTTGTGGGATGATTGTGCAATTCCTCCTGTTCATTGATGTACCAGTTATCACTACTGAGTGGGACAGAATCCTTGAATTGAGAGATCTTGGTTTATCACTCCAACAGATCGGTATGTGCCTAGGCCAGGATTACAGCACTGTTTAATGTTGAGTGTCCTGGTGGTTGGGAGAGCCACGATGAACTGGAATTACAGCTCTGTGTGTAGTGATCCATTCTGTACTGCAAGTTGAATTGGATGTCATATTCCTAGCCTAGGGTAGCAAACAGAATCTGCACAAAAAATTTGAAGGCGTTTGTTCATGGTGCATGACAATGGAGGCTGTAATGGATGTCTATCCTCTTCAGCGAATCTCACATTTGTTTCCGATGCAATGATAGCCGGAGATTGGTCTGGAGAGCACAAGGGCAAGGCTATGAAGAGGCCTTCACAAGGGAACATTAGACTGGTCCTGCACTGGGTATTATATTGTGGGGTGACATAATGTAGGGTAGCTGGACCCCTATAGTCAGTTATACTAACAGCTTGGCGTTTCATTGATTTGCCCATTAGACCTGTGGTACAGCCATTTCTCCAAGGTTTCCCATGAGCCGTTTTCAGCAGATTTACATCAGGCCACATTTGGTTGTGCTACTGTGAGCAGCCCTGTGTGGCCTAAACATGTTACAATGGCCTGCAGCATCTCTGGACTTTACTCCCATCAAGCATATCTGGGGCATCATTGGTCGGCAACTGCAAAGGGAGCTGTCAGCAGCGGACCTCGATGATATACGTACCCAAGTGCATTCAGGGTGGCAGAACATTCTTCAGAAAACCATTAATACCTTCATTGATATCATATCAAGTCATGAAAGTTCATGTATTTCTGCATGTTATGCTCATACTCAATACTGAAATATATGATGTTGTAATGAGAAGGATTGTTGATTTTATGAATTTTAAGAGCTGATGAGCAATTTTTTATATGTTAAACCAATGTTTTAACTTGTTATATAGTGGTTTTATAAGAGAGGAGGAGCATAACTTGTATATAGAAAACACGCCAGGATGGCGGGACATGCACCCTTGACGAAGCAAAGGTGAAACCCGGATCAGGTGATAGACAGGAAGCCGGTCGAATTGTTTTATATGCCTATGTTCCTCACATGTTTGTGAGTATAATAAAAGCTGGTTTGTGATTAAATCTCATTGCAGTGCTGCACTATCTTTGCCTATCTGGTCTTGACAATTGTAGGACAGGTGAATAGTGGGATAGCAAGAAGCCAGTGATTGGCATGTTCATTAATGTCAACGCAAACTGAAATGGTCTCAGTGGAGCTTCTGGTGAGCAGCGCGCTATTAACATTGTGAAGAAAACTTGGTCAGGACTCCATCCTCTAAAGGAACAACTTTTAGTAAATGAGGCAGTGGAAAAAATGGCCCAAGGGTCTTTGAAAAGGGTTTAGGCAGAAACCCTTCTGTCCTATGTGGGGGGGCCTGGTTTGATCCTTGCTATGGGGCCCTTACTTCTCTATGTACGCCACTGCCTACAGGTATGCAAATTAGCTTTCCTTTATGAAAAAGAATGGATTGAAGAGTTCAAGGTGAAAATCTTATTTTGAAAAAGCACTAATTGGAAGGTTGGAGGCTACCACCGGATTTTCTCCTGGTTGGAAGCATCAAACTGTTCAATCAGTGCTTTTTCATAATAAGATTTTCTCCTGGCGGTAGCCTCTCTCTCTCTCTTTATAATTTAGGAATATTTAGGAGTTAGGCCCCTTTCACACAAGCAAGTTTTCTGCGCGGGTGCAATGCGTGACGTGAACGCGTTGGACCTGCACTGAATCCGGACTCATTCATTTCTATGGAGCTGTGCACACAAGCGATGATTTTCACGCATCACTTGTGCGTTGCGTGAAAATCACAGCATGTTCTATATTCTGGGTTTTTCACAGGCCCCATAGAAATGAAGGGGGCTGCGTGAAAATCGCAAGCATCCGCAAGCAAGTGTGGATGCGGTGCGATTTTAACGCAGGTTGCTAGGAGACGATCGGGATGGGGACCTGATCATTATTATTTTCCCTTATAACATGGCTATAATGGAAAATAATAGCATTCTTAATACAGAATGCATAGTACAATAGGGCTGGAGGGGTTAAAAAAATATAAAAAATAATATAACTCACCTTAATCCACTTGATCGTGCAGCCCGGCTTCTCTTCTGTCTTCTTCTTTGCTGTGCACAGGAAAAGGACCTTTGATGACGTCACTGCGATCATCACATGGTCTGTCACATGATCCATCACCATGGTAAAAGATCATGTGATGGACCATGTGATGAGCGCATTGACGTCATCAAAGGTCCTATTCCTCAAAGAAGAAGACAAAAGAGATGCCGGCTGCGCGAACAAGTGGATTAAGGTGAGTTAAATTATTATTTTTCTTTTTTTAACCCCTCCAGCCCTATTGTACTATGCATTCTGTATTCAGAATGCTATTATTTTCCCTTATAACCATGTTATAAGGGGAAATAATACAATCTACACAACCTTGAACCCAAACCTGAACTTCTGTGAAGAAGTTTGGGTCTGGGTACCACATTCAGTTTTTTATCACGCGCGTGCAAAACACATTGCACCTGCATGATAAAAACTGAACAACGGAATGCAATCGCAGTCAAAACTGACTGCAATTGGGTACCTACTCGCGTGGGTTTGCCGCAATGCATCCGGACCTTATCCGGACATGCTCGTGTGAAAGGGGCCTTAACATAATGTAGCAGATGTGGATCTGCTGTGTCACTTGAACAGATTTGACTCCTAAGGGTGTTACTTAAGTGGCCCTCCAGGTCTTCACCCTTTAACCCATTAAGGACCAGGCAGCTTTTCATTTTGGCATTTTGATTTTTTACTCTCCGCCTTCCTGGAGCCATAATTTTGAATGGCCCCACTTAATAAGGCATACAAATGTAGTGGGCAAAATGTTGTGGATGGAATTGGAAGAAAAACACACTTCTGCTATAGTTTTATGGGCTTCATTTTTACGGCATTTCCTATACAGTAAAACTGACAAGTTACTTTCACTCTCCGGGTCAGTATAATTACAGCCATAACACATATTTATATGGGTTATTTATGTTGTAATACTTAAAAAAATTAAAAAATTTAAAAACTTATTTTTTTGTGCATGATCATATTCTGATCTTTTTTTATCTTTACATCTACTGAGCTCTGTGAAGGTTAATTTATTTGTAGGGCCATCAATTTTTTATTGATACCATTTTGGGATGTGTGTGACTTTTTGATAGTTTTTTATAATGTTTTTGGGAAGGTGAAGCGGAAAAAAAATGGCGAATCAGACATTTTGATTTTTTTTTCGTTACTGCTTTGGCAGAGCTGGATAAATATGCTTATATTTTAATAGTACAGGCATTTTGCTGACATGGCATTGTTTTTCTTTTTTTACTAATTTTTTTAATATGGGGACGGGGCTTGAATTTTTACATTTATTTGTTTATATTTTTTAAAAACTTTTGTTGACTTTTTTCACTTTTTTAAGTTACGAGACTTTAATATGCAATTATCTGGCTGCTTCTCCCATAGAATGGAATGATATAACATTGCAGCCTATTAGAGATTCATTTTGTTCAGGGCTCCATAGGAACATCCTTATGACAGGCCTTAGCAAGGCCACAGAGCCTCCTCGTGCAGATAGCACGTTTATCTTAGCTGTACAGTACACACGCACACACATACACAGGGGCGTTGCTAGGTCAAAGCATTTGGGGCCTGGGCCCCTGATGTTTTTTCCCAGGCCCTGAATGTCCTACCTGCCAGCTAGATACAACTGTATTGCCGTCCTCCGGATGGTAATACAATTGAATCTAATGCAGTGGAAGATCTTAAGGACCTGTGGTGAAATCATAGGTCATGTGACCACTAAAACATGCAGTAGTTAACAAGGACCTGCCATGATGCCACTATCATGTGACCAGTGCAGGGAAGTACGGCAGTGAAGAGAAGTCTTGGGGGAAGAATCTGTGGTAATGTCTGCTACAGGAGGAGAGGTTAGTGAAGGGAGAGGCAGAGAAATGCTGTGAGTTGCGGCTATTTAAATGGGACTGTATGTTAGGGCTGAGGAGGGATGTTTTTTACATGGGACTCTGTGTTGGAGGTGGCTGGGTAGGGGGTCATGTTATTGGGACTGTATGTTGATGGTGGCTGTAGGAGAAAGTGATGTTATTTACATGGGACTATATGTTGCAAGGGGTGGGGGGAGGGTGGGATGTTATTTACATGGCACTGTATTTTGATGACGGCTGTAGTAGGGAGGGATGTTATTTACATGGGACTGTATGACAGAGGGGGCTGGGGATGGGAGTGACGTTATTTACATGGAACTGAATGTTGATGGGTGCTGTGGGAGGGAGGGAGTGACGTTATTTACATGGGACTAAATGTTACAGGGGTGTGAGGGAGGGAGTGATGTTATTTACATGGGACTGAATGTTTAGGAGGCGATTTTATTTACATTGGACTGTATGTTGAAAGTGGCTGGTGGGGGGGAATGATGTTATTTACATGGGACTGAATGTTGAGGGGGTGATGTTTACATGGGATTGCATGATGGAGGTGGCTGGGGAGGGGGGTGATATTATTTATTTGGGACTGTATGTTGAAGGCGGCTATGGAGGAGGTGATGTTATTTACATAGGGCTGTATTTTGGAGTGGTCTGTAGATAGAGAGGGATGTTATTTACATGGGACTGTAAATTAGAGGGGGCTGGAGAGATGGCATAATGTTATTTATATGGCACTCTATGGTGTAGGGAGCGAAATAGTGTTATTTGCGTGGGACTGTATGTTGGAGGGGCTGAAAAGAGGGTAGTGATGTTCTTTAAATGAGACTGTATTTTATAAAAGAGGTATAAATAGGTATATAGCTCTTTATGTGCGCTGTCATCCTTCCCCAAGAACGTTTATCTGTGAAATTATATGAATGGCCGAACTTGAGCCATTCCCACATATATATAGATATGCGCATTATATTATATTACTAACTGCACAGAATTGTCCACTACAAAAAAAGTTTACAATTTACAAATTACATGAATGGCATATATCAGTTCTCGTAATTTCACAGATACCCATTCTTGTGGTGGACAAATCTGTGCAGCTAGTAATATAATATAATGCACATATCTATATATATGTGGGAATGGCTCAAGTTCGGACATTCATATCATTTCACAGATAACCGTTCTTGGGGAAGGATGACAGCGCACATAAAGAGCTATATACCTATTTATTTATACTTTTTTATTACTGTTTACTACACTATAATTATGAAATATAAATATACTATATAAATTAAATATACTACACCATATTATAGCCTAAACTTTTCTTAATTGATTTTTATTTTAATATATATATTTTTTAAATACAGGAACATATTTAATTCATGCTTGACATAATCCACATACAATACATAATACAATAAGGAAATACAAGGGGAACACATATCTGTGAAAAATTCATTACATCATGTATATGCATGTATGTAAATAAACCTTCAAGTATTATCAGCAACATAGCTCAAAGGAAAATAATGTACAGAGACCAACAGGGCAGGACAATAGGGTGATTGGGACTGGAGAATAAAAACCGAGCACTGCTGCTATCTACAGCAGGAACTGCTATTGACCACTTGAGCCCTGATACAGTACTTTGTATATGGCCCCTTGTAACATAATTAGAGCTTTATGGAAACATTGAACCTGAAACAAAGGAATTCTATGTACTAAATTATTAACATAATGAATTATGCAAAAACAGGTGCGCTGACTAGCACAGCCACTGAGCGCAAGCTAGAACTGTGATGGAAGAAAGGGGGTGAAAGGGTTAATGGGTGGTATGACAGGAGGTCAGGGGGACGCTCCAGAACATCCAGGGTCAATTTAAAAAAATAAACAAAAATAGTGCAGCATCTCTGCTTCATGAAAAATGAGGACTGTCATTTTCTTCTCTGGCTGGTCCTTATATACGGGGAGGTGTTTTTTCATTGGTTCCACAAGTCACACGCCCTCCCCTGCCCATTCACATAAAAATAAATAGGTTTCATTCACAGAATACTGCATAGTCAGCCAATCACAGAATTGTTCCCATGGTCATGAGAGCCAATGAGATAAAAGTTCCCAGGCAATTAAGGTTAATTACCTTGTTAACCAATATGAAACTTTCTTTTGACAACCTGTCATCATCAATTAACCTATTCTGTTAATGAAACCTAGTTTTTTTATGTGAATGGCCAGGCATGTTTCAACAACAAACAAAAGGATCCCTCAGGCCAGGCATGTGACTTGTGGAACCAATGAAAACACACCTCCTGGTATATTAATAGTGTTGCTTAGTTGTAGAGGGGTGTGTGATGTTATTCAAGTCACTCCGGGATGTGCGCTGTTGTCCAGGTTAGAGGGCGATGTGCACTGTCTTCCTTGGGTGCTGTTGTCCAGGTTATAGGGGGAACTCTAGCCATACCCATATATATATATATATATATATATATATATATAGAGTTTTAAGTAGAGGTGGCTCACTCCCTGAACAATGAGTAGGATGGGTGCACCTACAGAAAAAGATTTCACCCAATCTTCAAAAATAGTAGCAATATAGAAAGAAATAGTAGGGCACACCTACAGTTGGGTACACATGGAAGATTTAATAAACGTTTTATTCGTACAACGGTATATAATATCACATAAAAACAAATTAAACAAATATTGGCATGCGGTTACTGCGTACGTAAAAATAGTAATAAAAAATAAAAAATAAAAATATAAAATCACTTGAAAAATTTGCAAAATGTCACTGGATAAAATAATCCTGAAATAGAGTCTTTTTACTGAGTAGTTCTCCAAGTTATGGATATTATTATCACAGGTTTAATTCCTCAGTCTATATGGAGTAAAGTTCCCAAAGCAGTTTTCAATACAATGGAAGAGTAGTTTTACTACTTATATTTCCTTTACTTGATTCACTTTCTGTGTGTATATTGATTAAACATTTACTTGTCTACTTACACTTGTGCTGGCTGTATTGCGGTTTATCGTGGCGTCCCACGTATAGTCTGCTTGTAGTCAGCGGTATTAGTTCCAAAGTGTGAATCCAGGGATCCTCGGTAGTGAATTGCAGGGGTGCCGTGGATGAAGATCTGTATGTGAGAAACACTGCCAGGTGCTTGAATCAAGCTGCAGGTTTGTACTCACTCCGGCAATCAAGCTTTGCTTACTCCTGCCAATTCTTTTTAATACCGATCCCTCTCCTGGTAGTTGATTTGAAGCGCTTCAATGTTCAAGGCTGCATATCCAGTCTTATGGGATCCTCTCTCACCAAACGCGTTTCGGAGTTGGCTGTGACTCCTTCATCAGTGGCTAATGTTCCCATATGACTGGTCATCTTTTATACCCAGTTGCCCAGGTGTCGGTTTAATTCAGGTATATTCAAAACCTGAAATGGATTTCTCTGGGTGTTCGTACTGCCATTGTAACGGCCGTGTTTATATCTGTAGTTGTACTGCAAAACTTGAAAAAAACTTGTAGAAAACACAGGTGCAGTTCATAGGTTATATATGGTTGTCACTTTCAACATTTATTCAAACATTGTAGCCGACATGCGTTATCGCTACGGTATTTCTTAAAGGGAGACAGGCATTAAATCATGGTGTCTTTCATGCGGTTTTTTATATTACATCATTGTATTGTTGCTGCGGTATTTCTTGAAGGGAGCGGACATGAGGTCATGGTGTCTAATTGTGCTATTTTCTTTGTTGCATCGTATTGTGCAGGCACAGATTCTTATCTCCATACTTGAAGTACATTATAACATATTTTATTCTATTTAAGATAGGTTCGTTAATTGCTATATCGTGTTCCAGATGCTATATCGTGTTCCAGCGTATGACCTATATAATGAGGACTTTGAGAAAGAATGGGAGGATTTTTTACGAACACAATCCATTAATTTAATGGAGATGATCGTGAGGAGAAGATCCCAAATTCTGGATCAAGTATTAACCCAAATAGAAGAAATGAAAGTAATTATTGGAAATCTACCAAAAAATGATGAATATAGAATGTGGCAGGAACGAATCTGTAAAAATATTGACAAATTGGAGTATGATATAATCACTAAAAAAGTCAAAAAAATCCAAAATACCAAAAAAGAAACTAAAAAATAAAGGGCAACAAGTAACCCACAAATATTAGAAACTGTGGAAATAGAACCCACATACAGCAGGGAACAGAGTGACTTTATTATACCAACTGCCAACAGATTTGAAATATTCACTGAGAATCATTTTTTAGATCAGACCCCCCCTCACCACAAAGTGAGGTCACGACAAAAAACACTGAGACAATCACCACATTTAACACAGAGACAATCACCGACACACCGATACAATTTAAGACACAGAGACAACAGTCGAGAGTATCAATATCACAGGACACGCCAACAATACAACACGCCACAACCACGGGACAAAGTACGACATCGGGAACCCCAAAATGCACAAAGACACCAATACAGACCACAAAGATACGAAAGAGGAAACCACGTAGAGGATGTAAACAAAAGAAATCACAATCCACATTATCAATAGAGGAATCTGACGCGATTGTTAATTTGAGCACTACCACTCTGACTGCACCACAGATAAAGCTATTAAATAAAGGGCTCAAGTTTGCACCATCTAACAAACTTAACAAATTTGATACTTTGATAGGTATAGAGAAATTTATAAGGAAACTGTGCCTAAAGAAATATTTTCTAAAAAATCCGATAATTAATGAAGTTAACCCATTAGGTGGAAGGAAATATATCCACACTGATGTGAAAATAAAATCAACCAAATACCCAAGACAAGAAATTAGCGAAGAATTCAGTACTTTTAGAAAAGCAGTCGAGCATGACATTAGGAAAATAAAAGTAAATAACAATAGAGATAACAACCTGTCTAGAGGAGAAGTACAAGCAATTAAACAACTACAGAAAGATCAGGACATAACAATACGTCCGGCAGACAAAGGCGGGGCCATAGTGGTATGGGATACAAATAATTACAACAAAGAGTGTTCAAGGCAATTAATAGATACAACCACGTATAAAAAATTACGCACTGACCCTACAGCGGAATATCATAGAGAGCTGGTCACTTTATGTGAAGAGGGTCAAAAAATAGGCATCTTATCTAAACAAGAATTTAGATATATCACTGAGAGCCAATGTAGACTACCGGTTTTTTATTGCCTCCCAAAATTACATAAAGACCCTATCAACCCACCTGGACGACCCATAATATCGGGAATAGGGTCATTGACCGCAAATCTGTCCCACTATATAGACAAGTTGCTACAACCCACTGTCAAAACTATAAGATCTTATTTAAAAGACTCGACTGAAATAATACAAATAGTAGAAAATCTTAAATACGACCAGAAATGGACCATAGGCACATTGGACGTACAGTCTTTATATACTATAATAGACCACACGCAGGGGATAGAAGCTATGGGGAAACAATTAAAAAGAACAAGCCAGCTACCTGAGGAACAGATAGAATATTTACAGACAGTAACGAAATATATCTTGAACCATAATTATTTTTGGTATAACTCTGACATATATTTACAGATATGCGGTACGGCGATGGGCACCAGGTTTGCCCCCAGCTATGCCAATCTTTTTATGGCAAATTGGGAGCAGGAGATCATTGACCCCAAGCTGGGGACAGACCTGGTGCTCTGGAAAAGATATATAGATGACATTGTGTTTATATGGAAAAATGACCAGGAATCCCTGGATAATTTTTTGGAAAAGATCAACCAAAATAATTTCAACTTACGTTTCACAGCAAAGATGAGCCACACAATGGTAGAATTCCTGGACCTACAGATTAGAGTAGAGAATGACAAATTAATTTGCAATACATATCACAAACCGACCGCAAAAAACAGCTACATTCTGTATGACAGTTGTCATTTACCACAGTGGTTACTGAACATACCCACAGGACAGTTCCGACGAATAAAGAGGAACTGCTCAAAGACAGACACTTTTGAGGAGGAAGCTAGGATAATGAAAGATCAATTCCTCAAAAAACAGTATCCCATAAAGATCTTAGATACAGCCCTAGACACAGTACGCCAGCTAGATCGGAAAACATTTTTCGATACGACAACAAAAATAAACAAACAAAATAATGGGGATAATATGAGGATAATTCTACCCTTTAACACACAACATAAGAAATTAAGACATATCATTAGTAAACACTGGCACTATATCGGTAAAGACAAAATAATAGGTCACCTGATACCACATCATCCCCAACTCACTTTCACCAAGGCCCCCAATTTGGGTTTATTAGTAGCACCATCAATTCCTAAAAATAAGAAAATCACAGCCCAATCAATACAAAAGTGGACTAATACCACGGGTTTCTTCAGATGCGGGAAGTGTATGGGTTGTAAAACCACCACATTCCCCAAAAAAACACTTCAATTTAAATCTACCACAAACGTTCACCAACACACTATAAAAGATTTCCTCACATGTAATTCCAACAGCGTAATTTATATAATTCAATGCCCCTGCAAAAGGCAATATGTGGGCAGGACCAAGAGACTCTTGAAAATACGTATAGCGGAACATATTTCCAACATTAAAAAGGGTTATGAAAAACATACATTATCTAACCACTTTAAATCCGCACATAACCAAGACCCAAAGGGGTTAACCTTTGCTGCCCTGGAAAGGGTTGATTTTGATTGGAGAGGTGGGAATCACATCAAAAAGATGTCAAGGATGGAATCTAGGCACATCTTCGAATTTAATACTCTCCTGCCAGCAGGATTGAATGCTGAGTTGGAGCTATATGGCTTTCTTTAGGGTGTGGGGGGTTCCTCACCGAGGGAGGACCCGCGAGTTAGTTTCTATGCGGGCCCCTCCTCGGTGTGCTACCTCACTCCCCTATTTATTCTACCCCATGTCATCAAAGGATACGTTTCAACTATTCCTACAAATTATTTATGATTTTATATTCTTTTATACTGCTCTTAATAATTTTTATTTTTTATCTATAAATACCTTCTATATACTATGTTTATGTAGATAGATTTTTATAATGAATATCTGTCTAGCCTGGATACAAATATCATTGAAAGGGTTAATACCCACTTAGAATGGCAAATAGAGAATAATGTTTAAGCTAACAAACCAGTACGAAATTTCGAAAATATATGCTCCATATACTTTAAGTTACCCTATGCCTGTCAGTATCAACATCCGTTCAATAAAATATATAGAGAATACTAATACGAAAAAATGGAGAAAAATGATTCCTATGAACGAATGCACTTTAAGACAGACACATCCGCATAGGGTTAAAAGTATCTGGAACACGATATAGCAATTAACGAACCTATCTTAAATAGAATAAAATATGTTATAATGTACTTCAAGTATGGAGATAAGAATCTGTGCCTGCACAATACGATGCAACAAAGAAAATAGCACAAATAGACACCATGACCTCATGTCCGCTCCCTTCAAGAAATACCGCAGCAACAATACAATGATGTAATATAAAAAAGCCGCTTGAAAGACACCATGACCCAATGCTTATCTCCCTTCAAGAAATACCGTAGCGATAACGCATGTCGGCCACAATGTTTGAATAAGTGTTGAAAGCGACAACCATATATAACCTATGAACTGCACCTGTGTTTTCTTCAAGTTTTTTCAAGTTTTATAGTACAACTACAGATATAAACATGACCGTTACAATGGCAATACGAATACCCAGAGAAATCCATTTCAGGTTTTGAATATACCTGAATTAAACCGACACCTGGGCAACTGGGTATAAAAGGTGACCAGTCATATGGGAACATTAGCCACTGATGAAGGAGTCACAGCCAACTCCGAAACGCGTTTGGTGAGAGAGGATCCCATAAGACTGGATATGCAGCTTTGAACATTGAAGCGCTTCAAACCAACTACCAGGAGAGGGATCGGTATTAAAAAGAATTGGCAGGAGTAAGCAAAGCTTGATTGCCGGAGTGAGTACAAACCTGCAGCTTGATTCAAGCACCTGGCAGTGTTTCTCACATACAGATCTTCATCCACGGCACCCCTGCAATTCACTACCGAGGATCCCTGGATTCACACTTTGGAACTAATACCGCTGACTACAAGCAGACTATACGTGGGACGCCACGATAAACCGCAATACAGCCAGCACAAGTGTGAGTAGACAAGTAAATGTTTAATCAATATACACACAGAAAGTGAATCAAGTAAAGGAAATATAAGTAGTAAAACTACTCTTCCATTGTATTGAAAACTGCTTTGGGAACTTTACTCCATATAGACTGAGGAATTAAACCTGTGATAATAATATCCATAACTTGGAGAACTACTCAGTAAAAAGACTCTATTTCAGGATTATTTTATCCAGTGACATTTTGCACAATTTTCAAGTGATTTTATATTTTATTTTTATTTTTTATTACTATTTTACGTACGCAGTAACCGCATGCCAATATTTGTTTAATTTGTTTTTATGTGATATTATATACCGTTGTACGAATAAAACGTTTATTAAATCTTCCATGTGTACCCAACTGTAGGTGTGCCCTACTATTTCTTTCTATATATATATATATGCATACTATATCAATATATTATAAAAATATGCGCACTATATCATTAGCACAGGATTGTCGTCTATGAGAACAGCTATCTGACAAATTATAAGAATGGCTATATGCCATTCATGTAATTTGGCAGGTAGCCTTTTTTGTAGTGGACAATTCTGTGCAGTTAGTAATATAATAACGCTGGGGTTAATATTCACACACTTGGTGTGCTGCCTCTTGATATTATTAAAAATATATTTTTATTTACAGAAACACTTATTGCGACATGTAAGCCTTGCATAAGCCTTTAGTTTCTCACATTTAAAGCCGGGAGGGTTGCTGAGGATGGGCGCTGTCTGTGGTCACTTCCCAAGCAGGCGTTGTTACTGGCGCCTGCGGGGAGCTCTTCTCCTGCCCATGTCCCAGCGCTCACAACACAACTTGCAGAGTATCGATATGGGACAGGGGGGCACTGCTAGCACACACACGGGGCTGTCCATCGCAGGATCATAGTGGAAGTAGTAAATTTAAAATTTCACCAGAAATACTCTGCGTCCAATCACCCTATTGTCCTGCCCTGTTGGTCTCTGTGCATTATTGTCCCTTGAGCTGTGTTGCTGATAATATATGAAGGTATAATTACATACATGCATATATATACACAATGTAATGAATGTTTCACAGATATGTGTTCCCCTTGTATTTCCTTATTTTTAAAGCCTCAACAACTTTCAATAAATGTTTTTATTGAATTGCAGCATATTTCTTATTCTTTGCTGTAAATGGAAGAAGTTCCTGCGTGGGCCAGCCTTACACTCATACACATACATATATACAGCACCCCCACACACACACATACATATATATACACATACATCAATATATACACACACAAAATGAGAATATTTTTACATGATGCTATGGATAGAAGCACATGAAAAAGGATTACATAATGATTGTAGCGCCTGTGTTGGAATGAAATATTAACTATATGTTTGCCTGGGGTTTAAAAAACAGTGCCTTCTTGTGCAGACAGCGCATTTTTCTCAGCGTGCATGGGAGAAAAACGCGTGCTTGATAAAGGGTTAGGAGGAGGTGACTTGGATTGACAACCTGGGGAAGCGGACGTATGCTGGATGAAGGAGTGTGAGAGCTATGTGTGAGCGGGGAGAAAGGATGAGAAATTGATTAAATTAAAGTATCAGGTTGCTGATGTTTGAAGTGGGGGGAAAGGTATATGGCATTATTGAATCAATGTGTCACGGGAAGGGAAGGTAGAAGGAAGTGCACCCCCTAAACTGCCACTCTCACCCTGTCCCTGTCTATATGCACCACCCGCCCTAGGTGATGGAGCGAAATGTGCGATGGTCCCTAACCTCCATAAGTGCCGGGTAGGGGAGGAAGGAACAGAGAGGGTACCGGACAGCTTGGAAGAGAACGGTACGCCAGATGCAGGCAGACAAATGGACAAGGAAGAGGACAAGAGGGTCAGCTAGCTGAGGTCAGTCCGGGAGGTCACGTCAATACAAGGGGAAGAGGCAGGTGGTAAATCCGAGAACGAGCCGAGGTCAGAATCCAAGATGTAGCTTCAAAACCAAGGGAGCAGGAAAAGGGAGGTTAGGAAACGGTCAAGGTCAAATTCCAGAGGTCAATCAATAGAGTAGCTAACAATACAGACAGCCTAAGAGACTAAAATCACAGGCAACCTGTAGCCAGCAGGCCACTTGTATTTATAGTGGGGAGTGAGGGTCATGTAAAGTGGCCAGCGTCACATGACCGACAGACAGACAAGTCGAGCACCGAGTGATCAGCTCGGGTCTCAAGGCAGAACTAGGAGCAGGGAGCCTCCCAGCTAGCAGAGCCGCCCTGGGAACGAGGCCAGACACAGGTCTTCGCTCCTGAAGATAAGAAGCAGGTTTGCAGCTGATGGAAGACCGAGTGCGCCTTTGGCACCCCGTTACAGTACCCCCCCCCCCCTTCCACAAGGGGCCTCTGGACCAAACAATCGCGGAGAGGGCTTCTCAGGGTGTTCCCGGTGAAATTTAGCAATTAACTTGGAGGCATGCATCCTTGACACAGGAACCCAGGACCTCTCTTCAGGTCCAAAACCTTTCCAGTGGACCAGGTATTGAAAGGAGTTCCTAACCTTTCTAACATCAATAATTCTAGAGATGATAAATTCCTCCTGACCATCAACCTCCACAGGTGGGAGAGGTTTTTTGGAAGGAGCCACTGGTGACACATATTTCCTGAGTAACGATTTATGGAACACATTATGTATACGAAGGGAGTCTGGTAGTTTGGGAGTCGGGAGTCGGGTAGTTCGCTTGAACCTGTGCCCAGTCTAGAGGTAAAAGAATCTGCCTGCGGGTTGAGTGAGAAAAACGAGGAAAGCGGACAAAAAGGATAAAGTGATGTCACATCTTTGGCAAAAGGCTCTCCAAAATCCAGAGACAAACTGAACGCCCCTATCAGAGACGATATTTTCAGGAACACCATGTAGGCGTACCACGTGTTCAATAAACAAGGATGCTAAGGTTTTCGCATCAGGGAGCTTACTTATTGGAACAAAGTTCACCATCTTGCTAAAACGGTCAACCACCACCCAAACCACTGACCTCCCCTCAGAGGGGGGCAGGTGAGAGATAAAATCCATGGAAATGTGTGACCATGACCTGCAGGGAATGGGTAGTGGTTGAAGTTCACCAGCAGGATGTGACCTCAGGGTTTTAGATCTGGCACATACCTCACAAGCCAAAACATAAGATCACACATCCTTAGATAAAGTGGGCCACCAGAAAGACCTCAACAGTAATTTTTTTGTGGCAGCGATGCCTTAATGACCACACAGAACGGAGTCATGACACTCACCCAATAGTCGAAAATGAAAATGCTGGCGGGAGGCGTGGCCAACAGCCGACATGACCGCACGCACTTGAGAGCGGCTCCGGTCCCTGGACTATATCCTGACTAATCCTGCCAAGCTGCATTCCTCAAACTTAAAGAATATGCCCGCCAGGATAACCAACATGGCGCCGCGGCTCCCGCTACTCCACGTGCAGCGGTGACGCGTGGGCAGGCCACACAACAGACAGAGGCCGAAGATGCTGGGGAACCGGAGATAACGCTGAAAGTGGTCTCTGAGCAGCTCCTCACAGCAATATCCTCCTGCCAGTCCTCTCTTACCTGTAAGATAGAGGAGGTGCGGGTCGACTTGGGCCTGCTGAGACAGGACGTGCAGCAGCTGAGAGAAAGAGTTAAGCACACTGAGGATCGGGTGTCGGAGCTGGAGGACTACACCAGACCGCTGGACTCAAGGCTGACTGAGGTGGAAAGAGCTGTGGGATTATGGCGGCAGAAGTGCGACAACCTGGAGAATCGGGCCTGGCGCAACAACGTGCGAATACTGGGGTTGCCAGAGAGAGCGGAGGGGAGAGATCCTGCCAGCTTTCTGGAATTGTGGTTTAAGGCCCAGTTTCCTGATGCCACGTTCTCTGCGGCCTATGCTGTGGAAAGGGCGCACAGAGTCCCGGCCAGACCACCGCCTCCAGGCGCACCACCGAGGCCCCTACTTGCCCGCTTATTAAACTGGAAGGATCGGGATTTAATTCTGAGCCAGGCAAGGAGCAAAGGTGCGCTGACGCACGAAAACGCCAATGTGTCGCTTTTCCCAGACTTTTCTGCGGATTTGCAGAAGAAGAGGGCCACCTTTGTTTTGGTCAAAAGGCGCCTCAGGGAATTGAATTTACAGTACTCGATGGCTTATCCGGCGTGACTACGTGTAGTGGATGGCGACCGGCCTATTTTTTTCACTGATCCGAAGGAAGCTGAGGAATGGGTTGCCAGACGCCCAAGGCCGCACTGACCTGGCACACCGGGACTGAGTTGCAAGTATTGTTGGTCCCTTGAAAGGCGCGAAATGGATGTCTTGTCACTGAGTTAATTATCCTTATTATACGGTGCTATGTTTAGCCTTATTTACATGTCATGTGTTGCTCGCTTAGATAACAGATTGTTGTGTTCATAGATACAGTTATGGGGTTAATACTGTTCTATAGCTGGGCTGGTTAGACATATATGCACCTACTGCAGCTTAGTCACGTTGCAGCTGCAATATCTACATTGACCGGGGAGTGATCGGCTACCTGTGCGGGCATAACATCTTCTTCCCGCACTGGTCCCCGAATATATTGTCACGTTATTTATACTATAATGCATACACTGGATGTTTGCTCAGAGGTATTAAGAGTTTACCTGTTATGTTCTGTGTTTATTAAGTTATGGAATGCATGGTCACATCAGTTGTTCAATAGGAGTGTGTTGGGGAGGCGATCCATTACGCTGAGTGGGGTGTCATCCCACTTGCCGGAAGGCGTTCAGCATTACTGGAGGGATAACCCTATGCTTGAATTATGGGATCTCTAGTGGTGATGTCCTGGAACGTGAGAGGCTTGGGTGATCCGAACAAAAGGATTGCGGTATTTTTGCATGTGCGACGCTATTGCCCTCACGTCCTGGGACTTCAGGAGACTCATCTGACGGCTGACACTGGGCACAGAATTGTTAAACAGTGGGTGCAGTGGTCACTTCAGTCGTACGGCACATCAAATTCTAAAGGTACGGCCCTTTTAGTGCGCAAGGGACTCTTGTGGGAACCGCAGCAGTCTGTTGCTGACCCAGAGGGAAAATACTTACTGGTGTATGGCTTTATTGATCACATTCCATATGTTATTATTAACATGTATAACCCCCCCCCCCCCCCCCCGGCTAGTCTTTCACTTCTTCATGTTATTCTGGGGTTCGCGGCGCAATATCCCTCAGCCAGGCTGATTTGCATGGGAGACTTTAACATGGTCATGCAGGAGGAGTTAGATAGATTTCGACCGCCTGAAGGGAGGGGGACCGGGGTCCATTCGACAACCACTCTGTTTAGAATTGCTGCAGAAATGGGATGGGTGGATATGTGGAGACTTAGGAACCCGCGGCTGAGGGAATACTCCTGTTTTACTCCCGCTAGGGGGGCACTTTCGCGGATCGACTATGTCCTGGGAAACGCTGCGATTTATACGGATCTGGTAGCAATCACTTATGAGCCGCAGGGCCCCTCAGATCACGCTGCGGTTGTGGCACGATTTGATATTCCCGGGGTCGTGTCTAGAGGGGGGAAGATGAGAATCCATCCCTTTTGGCTTTCCCTATTTACACAAAATGATAGGATTCCCGATCAGATGAGAGTTTTCCTAGACGTGCAGGGAGAGGAAACAGAAGGTTTGTTATTATGGGACACCCTGAAGGCCTATCTGAGGGGGTGTTTGAGGTCCTCAATATCTTATGTAAAAAGGGACGCGTCTCGACGGGAACTGGAACTGCACACTAAATGTAGGGAGGCTGAGGCATCCTTTTGTTCCGCCCCCACAGAAGAGAATAGGATAGAGTGGATGATTAGAGGCAGGGCGTATATGATGTATCTTAGGGAGAAAAGTGATCGGAAAATGTTCTTCATGAAGCAGCAGTCATTTGAATCGGGTGATAGGGCGGGTAAGCTTTTAGCCCAGATTGCTAGGACCAACCAATCGTCTCCGCCGGTGCTACGAATTTTGAACCCGGAGGGACAATTGGTGGAATCCCGTGAAGGAATACTGGATGGATTCGAACGGTTCTACCGATCCTTGTACAGTTCAGCAGCTCACTATACGGAGAGGGAACTAGATGATTATATTTCGGAGGTGGAACACCCTAGGCTCAGCGCAGCGGAGGTGGCCCTCCTGGATAAGGGCATAACCCTGGAGGAAATCCAGTTAGCCATTCATGATATACCAACTGGGAAGGCACCGGGCCCGGATGGGATCCCGATTGAAGTTTACTCTAGGTATAGTGAAATTCTTAGTCCCCAACTTCTTAAGTTGTACTCTGCATCATTCCAGCGCCATCAGTTACCTGAGACCTTATATGATGCTACTATTGTGGTTTTATTAAAGCCGGATAAGGATCCTACCACGTGTGACTCTTACAGGCCGATTTCATTGCTTAATTTAGACTACAAAATTCTGACTAGACTGTTGGCTTCCCGTTTAAATAAAGTAATCACGTCTATAATACATCAGGATCAGGCTGGGTTCATGCCAGGGAGGACCACCTCTGATAATATTAGGAGAGCCCAGGTCATTGCTCAGATAGGAGTAGCGGAGGGGCGTGAATGGGCCATGGCGTCACTCGACACTGCCAAGGCCTTTGACTCTGTGGAGTGGCCTTTCCTGTTGAGGATCCTGAAGGAATTTGGGTTTGGCCCGGGGTTCATGCGGTGGGTTGAGATTCTATACCAGAGACCTAAGGCGAATATACTGGTGAACGGAACCCTGTCGGATTCATTTACTCTACATAGAGGCACAAGACAGGGCTTCCCCCTTTCCCCCCTCTTGTTTGCGGTGGTAATTGAGCATTTAGCATTGCGGGTCAGACAAGATGGAGCCTTCAAGGGGATTTCTAAGGGAGATAGAGAGGAGAGGATAGGTCTGTACGCAGATGATCTCCTTCTGTTTATGGATGAGCCTGAGCGGACCCTCCCCATTGCAATTGAGGTAATTGAGAAATTTGGCATATACTCGGGCTTGCTCATAAACTGGACGAAATCAGCTATTATGCCTCTTTGGGATCATGGATGGCCGGAGTGTATACATAATTTACCGGTAGTGGACCAGTTTAAATATCTTGGCATTGTGATTACAAAAGACCCTTGCGTGTCTGTGGCGAGAAATATAGAACCGATAGAGTCCTTATTTATTGATAAATTTAGAACATGGAAGGCATTGCCGATATCGGTGATGGGGAGACTGAATTTGGTTAAAATGATTTTGCTCCCCAAGGGTCTGTATCTCCTGTCGCATGCATGTGCCCCGGTTCCTAAGGCCTTTTTTGATAGGTTACATTCCCTGGTTACGGCTTTTGTGTGGGGTAAAGCTAGGAGGAAGCTTTCACAGAAAGTGCTACAGAGGTCTAAGACAAGGGGGGGGCGGCTTTACCGGATTTTTTTCTGTATTATCTGGCTGGCCAGTTGAAGTATGTAGCGGCATGGGTTAGGCAGGGAGAACTGCCAGGGCCAGAATATTGGCTGAGGGAACATCTTAACCTTTCCACTCTATGGCCTGTACTGGAGTCTCCAGGTTTGGTCCCCGGGAGGTTACTTCCTGCTCATAAATTGGCTAACCAACTATGGAAAGCAGCCACATTTAACTCGTATGTAGATGTTCCAGATGCAACTCCATTCTGGGATAATCCCACGATGCCGCACTTGATGTCCTTGGGGGGGGCCGAGACATGGAAGGGATGCGGGGTGCGGACACTGGCTGAGCTGTATGATGGGGGGGGGGGGGTACTGCGGACTCTGCAGCAACTACAGGAGAAATTTGAGATTCCCCACTCTATGTTTTATAGGTACCTTCAATTGCGGCACGCCCTGAATGCTCAGTTTAGGGGGACGGGTCGCAGTATATCTAAATACCCTTTGATAGGGGTGCTGAGATCACAGGGACCCAAGGGCATTATTTCTATACTGTATACACACTTACTGGGTGATCGCATGGTTCTTCAACCATTGGAGGTAGAAGCGAAATGGAAGGTTAATATTCCAACTCTTGATGCTGAGGAATGGGAGGAGGCTATGTTGGTACCCACAAAGGTTTCCCCATCGGTAAATAATAAACTGATACAATTGTTCATATTGCATAGGAGCTATCTGTCCCCCCTTAGGTTGTATAGGATGGGGAGATTGCCCAGCAGCAGGTGCCATAGATGTCAAGAGGAGGGTGCCGATTTCTGGCATTTAATGTGGGGGTGCAGATATTTGCAAGTTTTTTGGGGTAATGTTCTAGAAATTCTCTCCGCGATGGTGCCTGTCTCGATAGGAGTCTGCCCTAAAATATGTATCCTGGGGATATTGGAGGAGGAACAGTGGACACATTACCAGAGAGTATTTTTTGGGGAGGCTCTCTTCTTGGCTAGGAAGGCAGTAGCGATGAGGTGGATGGCGGAAAGACTTCCGACGGTGGGCCAATGGAAGACCTTGATGAACCATGCAATGAATATGGAAAAAATAGTGTATATACATAGAAAGTGTCCAGGGAAATTCCAGAAAGTGTGGGGGGAGTGGTGCTCTTCGAATCACTCCTTACAGTCTGCGCATTTGCATTCCGTATCGGAGGATCCCAATGCGCCGGGTGTCTGAATGCTGGTCTACAGGTCTGTGGCACCTATGGATGCTAAGTTGTGGTAATATTGTCGGTACTTACCTAACGCACTATGTATCATGACTGTATTGTGTGGAGTTGGTGGCTCCCCTGCGTGGGTGGCCACTGCTCCGGAATGTGATGAACCATGCTTGTTGTTAAGCTTCAATAAAACGAGTTTAAAAAAAAAAGAAAATGAAAATGCTCGGGAACAAACAACTTATCTGACGGTGTTTGTGGAGGAGCAAGTTGCTGAGCCATTGAATCTCCAAGGAAAGATCTGAAGAAATCGCTGCCACAAAGATGCTTGCCGGCAAGATGGGTTCAGGAGGGGTGTCAGAAGGGTGGACGGCATTAAAACTTCAGGACAAGGCATCTGCTTTAATATTTTTACTTCCTGGACTGAAAGTAACAGAGAAGTTAAAGCGAGTATAAAACAGGGCCCACCTAGCTTGTCTAGGATTAGGGCACTTGGCCGCCTCAAAAAAAAACACTAAACTCTTATGATCTGTGAGAACAGTAACACAGTGTTTAGCCCCTTCTAAAAAATGTCTCCATTCCTCGAATGCCCACTTAATGGCCAGTAACTCATGGTTTCCAGTATCGTAACTTGTGAGAAAAGAAGGCACACGGTCTTAAATTTGTGAAGTTGGAAGATCCCTGGAAGAGGATTGCCCCCACGCCATCCTCCGAGGCATCCACCTCCACCACAAAAGGTTCCTCTGGATTAGGCTGAACCAAGACTGGGGCCTTTTGAAAACTAATTTTTAGAGTCTCAAAGGCCTGGCAGGCCTCCAACGACCAGTTGACAAGGTCAGACCCTTTCTTAGTCAAATCAGTAAGGGGTTTGGCAATGACCGAATTTTTTTAAATGAATTTACAATAAAAGTTGGAGAATCCTAAAAAGCGTTGAAGTGCCTTTAAGGAGGATGGTCTTACCCAGTCTTGGATAGCCTGAACCTTACTGGGATCCATATTAAATGAATGAGGAGTAAGAATATACCCGAGATAGGGAATCTCTTGAACTCCAAATACACATTTTTCCAATTTAACAGATACATGATTCTCTCTGAGGATTTTAAGAACCAATCTGATGTGCTAAACATGGGTCTTCCAATCCGATGAAAAGACAAGAATATCATCAAGATAAACAATCAAAACCTTGCCGATAAGCTCTCTGAAAATGTCATTCATAAAGTTCTGAAACACAGCTGGGGCCTTTATAGAGACCAAATGGCATAAGAAGATACTCAAAGTATCCCTCTGGAGTGTTAAAGGCAGTCTTCCATTCATAACCCTCCTTAATACGAATCAGGTTATAAGCCCCCCTCAGATCGAGTTTAGAAAACCAAGACCTGGTTGAATAAATAAGGAATCAACGGGATGAAATATTGATTCCTAATAGTGATTTTATTCAAGTTTCTATAATCAATGCAGGGTCTGAGACCACCGTCCTTCTTCTTAACAAAAAAGAACCCTGCTCCCAGAGGAGAGGTGGAGGGAGTAATATGCCCCTTTTTAAGACTTTCCTGGATATAATCTCTCATGGCACTGCGTTTAGGGCCTATGGGAGGGAGTATATCTGTCTCAGCAGTGGAAAATCATCATGAAAGTCAGCAATAAAGTGAGGAATGACATCTAGAGAAACCCCAGCTTGAATTACAGTTAAGCAAGAACTACAGTTGGGACCCCATTTCCCTAACTCGCCTGAACTCCAGTTGATGACCGGGTTATGTTGCTGAAGCCAGGGCATGCCTAGTAGTACCAGACCAGGAAGATTCTCTAGAACAAAAAAGGAACATTTCTCTGAGTGGCAGACCCCAGCAGACAGGATTATCTCGGGAGTACGGAGCTTTACCGTGCCCCCCAGCAGGGGGGAATTACAGTATTGGGATCCCTACTCGTTCAACAAATTTGAGATCAATAAAACTAAAAACTGACCCTGAATCCACAAAAGCACTTCCTGACCCCTTTAAGACCCCAAAGGCAATTGAGACAGGCAGCAATAGTTTGCTTCTTACCACCTCCGGGAGTACCTTGTCCTTGGTTCCCTCTGACTTGGAAGATCTTCTGGAAGGAGGAGCCTTGGGACACTGAAGGACCCAGTGGTCGTAATCACCACAATAAAAACAAGAGCTCCAGCAATGGCGTAGTTCTCTTCGTGTCATCCCAAGCTGCATTGGTTCATCCATCTGAGTCTCCACCTTGGGTTTGATATGAGAAACCTCAGACCTTGGAAGGCTATGAGGAGAAAACAAATGCTCCTGCTGTCTCTCTCTAATCCGTCTGTCTAGTCTGATGGCTAACGTCATGCTTTCCTCTAAGGAGTCAGGACTAGGGTAACAGACCAGCATATCCTTTAACCTCTCTGTCAACCCTGCCCTAAACAGGCATTAAAGGGCTGGTTTGTTCCAACCCGAAGGAACGCACCACTTGCGGAACTGGGTACAATAATCCACCACGGGACGATCCCCCTGGGTAAGGGCCTTTAGATTAGACTCAGCCACATACGCTCGGTCAAGCTCATCGTAAAGGACCCCTACAGCCTGGAAAAAGAGGTCAACAGAATTAAGACACTGGGAATCTGGCGGCAAGGAAAAGACCCATTCCTGGGGGTCCCCTTGAAGTAGAGAGATGATTATCCCAACCCTTTGTTGGTCAGGACCAGAGGAGGGAGGTCATAGTCAGCAATAGAGCTTGCAACTTTCTTTGAAAGCTAAAAAACTCCTGTGGTCACCCGAGAACCGATCGGGTAATTTAATATGCGGTTCCACCTGAATGGCCGTGGGAGTGAGAACGGGTAGTGTACGGGCGGTATCCTGTGCCTGTAACCTTTCCCCTAATTCTTGCACAATTTGAGCAAGACCCTGCACATACTCAGTAAGACTCTGTAGAGGGTCTATGCTAATTAGGCCTGTGATTCTGTCACGGGAAGTGAAGGTAGAAGGAAGTGCACCCCCTAGACTGCCACCCTCAACCCTGTCCCTGCCTACTTGCACCACCCGCCCTAGGTGACGGGGCGCAACTGGGTGATGGTCCCTAA
Organism: Bufo gargarizans; assembly: GCF_014858855.1. Lineage (NCBI taxonomy): Eukaryota > Metazoa > Chordata > Amphibia > Anura > Bufonidae > Bufo > Bufo gargarizans. The sequence continues at coordinate 257,501,505 of NC_058081.1, read as the reverse complement.
CCTCCGTAAGTGCCGGGTAGGGGAGGAAGGAACAGAGAGGGAACCAGACAGCTAGGCAGAGAACGGTACGCGAGATGCAGGCAGACAAACGGACAAGGAAGTGGACAAGAGAGAGGTACCCTGTGAAGGAGAAGGCAAAGGTCAGTCCGGGAAGTCACGTCAATACAAAGGGAAGAGGCAGGTGGCAAATCCGAGAAAGAGCTGAGGTCAGAATCCGAGATGTAGCGTCAAAACCAAGGGAGCAGGCAAAGGGATGTCAGGAAACGGTCAAGGTCAAATTCCAGAGGTCAATCAAAAGAGTAGCTAACAATACACACAGCCTAAGAGACTAAAATCACAGCCAACCTGTATTTATAGTGGGGAGTGAGGGTCATGTGACGTGGCCAGCGTCACATGACCGACAGACAGACAAGTCGAGCACCGAGTGATCAGCTCGGGTCTCAAGGCAGACCTGGGAGCAGGGAGCCTCCCAGCTAGCAGCGTCGCCCTGGGAACGAGGCCAGACAAAGGTCCTCACTCCTGAATCTAAGCAGCAGGTCTGCGGCTGACGGGAGACCGAGTGCGCCTTCTGCGCCCTGTTGCACAATGGTGCTGGTTTGTAGCAATTAATTGATATGGTAATGCTGGAGGGAGAAGAAATAATGTTGTATGCATACTAGGAGATTTAGTAGCGCTCGATATCGAAGTGTCAGATGATTGATGAGAGGGGGAAGTTTATAGTTAAGTTGGATTGCTGATGTACAGTAGATACAGTATGTGTTTCAACATAAATTATTGGTGTTGGGATATACACAGGCTGCCAGAACAAAGATTACCAGCTGTCTGACAGCAAGCTTAAAACGCTAGTATATGTGAATGAAAAAACAGCTCCATGCACCATCTGCTGTTTAGAAACCCTAATTGCACCGTGAAAGTTGATAAGTCACGATTCGTTTTCTCACTACTCAGGATATCTCTCTGTGCTTACACGATTCTAGTGTGATCGCTAGCGCTGATACATCTGTATATCAGGGTCCTAAATGTGCCATAACAACCAAACAGCTCAATCAATCTCGACATGAGAGAATCATTCAGGCCCCAGGAATGCAGCTTTACCAGGATTTTACGGCTTAACAATTAACCACAGCATCTGAGGGGTTAAATGTCTTTAACCCCTGCTGATCACAGAGAATGCCTGTGTACCTGGTGTGTCAAACAGCAGGCACCCAACTGCTATGGCGCCCACTCAGAGTATGCACTGTGTTTAAAATGTGCACCATACATGTATGATGAAGCTCCTTAAGGAGCTTATCCCTGTACAGGGATCTGGACTTCATTGGCGGGGAACCTCCAGGCTGCTTCCTTTTGGAGTAGTCTCTGTTCAAGTGGCTGCTGATCCACATTGGCCAAGAAACACTGATGTGGGGCATCGAGGCATCAGGCAAAACCATAGTCAGGGCAAAGCTTAGGTCAGTGCAAGTTGAGTATATGCAATACTATAAACAGTCCAAGATCAGAGTAATGGAGATTAGGCAAGGTTCAGGTCAGACAGCAAAGGATCAATTTCCCAAGTCAGGCAGAAGTCGTTACACAAAACAGGCAAATGAACGAATGGCATACCTTTGCAGAAAGCTAGAAAACTAGAACCTATTGCTTAGGCTCCCTCCCACAAAGTAAAGTGCCTAAAGTACCCCAGGGTAACCATTTATTGGCTGAGGAAAATTTGGGTACACGTGCACTAGCTTTTTAAGGGCTGGAAAGAGTTAGTGCACACACCCCATTTTCAGAGGAAGGCCCTGCGTGCAAGAAACAGACCTCATATAGAATGAGGATTGCTACTCCAGCAGAGAGAAACGCGGAGCAGGGGGGAGACAGTGATATTGGGCCTTCGGAGTCCTGGAGCTCTGGAGCAGGTGAGCATGGCTGCGGCCATGGCCACCAGCAGGAGAGTAGCAGCAGTTTAAGGGTTTATTGCACTTTTAATTTCTGCTTGGCTTCTAATGCTGGGTTTTCATGCAGTGGCCGCAGAGCAGCAGTTTACCGACCAGCTGTGTATTCAGGAATGTAGCTATAGGGAAGCAGGGGAAGTGGCTGCTACAAGGCCCAAATCAAGAAGAGGCCTAACCGTGGGGAGGACTGAAAGATGTTTATTGTCAGGGCACCCTCAGCAGTCTTATACAATGACATTATACAGCCAGGTCCATAAATATTGGAACATGGACAGAATTCTAACTTTTTGGGCTCTATACACAACCACAATAGATTTGAAATGAAATAAAAACAATGTGATTTACCTGCAGATTGTCAGCTTTAATTTGAGGGTATTTACATCCAAATCAGGTGAACGGTGTAGGAATTACAACAGTTTGCATATGTGCCTTCCACTTGTTAAGGGGCCAAAAGCAATGGGTCAGAATAATAATCATAAATCAAACTTTCACTTTTTAATACTTGGCTGCGAATCCTTTGCAGTCAATTACAGCCTGAAGTCTGGAATGCATAGACATCACCAGACGCTGGGTTTTATCCCTGGTGATGCTCTGCCAGGCCTCTCTGCTTTTGCAGTATGCTTTAGGTCATTGTCCATCTGCACTGTGAAGTGCCGTCCAATGAGTTCTGAAGCATTTGGCTGAATATGAGCAGATAATATTGCCCGAAACACTTCAGAATTCATCCTGCTGCTTTGTCAGCAGTCACATCATCAATAAATACAAGAGAACCAGTTCCCTTGGCAGACATACATGCTCACGCCATGACACTACTACCACCATGCTTCACTGATGAGGTGGTATACTTAGGATAATGAGCAGTTCATTTTCTTCTACATACTCTTCTCTTCCAATAACTCTGGTACAAGTTGATCTTGGTCTCATCTGTCCATAGGATGTTGTTCCAGAACTGTGTGAGGCTTTTTAGATGTCGTTTGGCAAACTCTAATCTGTACTTCCTGTTTTTGAGGCTTACCAATGGTTTACATTTTGTGGTGAACCATCTGCATTCACTCTGGTGAAATCTTCTCTTGATTATTGACTTTGACACACATACACCTACCTCCTGGAGAGTGTTCTTGATCTGGCCAACTGTTGTGAAGGGTGTTTTCTTCACCAGGGAAAGAATTCTTCGGTCATCCACCACAGTTGTTTTCCGTGGTCTTCCGGGTCTTTTGGTATTGCTGAGCTCACCGGTGCGTTCCTTCTTTTTAAGAATGTTCCAAACAGTCAGTTTTAGTTATGCCACTGTATGTATCTTATGGCCAAACTGTTGGGGTTTACTCCAAATTCCTACAATTTCTGTGCATGCGCAAGTGCAGAACATCAAATCATACAGGGAGTGCAGAATTATTAGGCAAGTTGTATTTTTGAGGATTAATTTTATTATTGAACAACAACCATGTTCTCAATGAACCCCAAAAACTCATTAATATCAAAGCTGAATATTTTTGGAAGTAGTTTTTAGTTTGTTTTTAGTTTTAGCTATTTTAGGGGGATATCTATGTGTGCAGGTGACTATTACTGTACATAATTATTAGGCAACTTAACAAAAAACAAATATATACCCATTTCAATTATTTATTTTTACCAGTGAAACCAATATAACATCTCAACATTCACAAATATACATTTCTGACATTCAAAAACAAAACAAAAACAAATCAGTGACCAATATAGCCACCTTTCTTTGCAAGGACACTAAAAAGCCTTCCATCCATGGATTCTGTCAGTGTTTTGATCTGTTCACCATCAACATTGCGTGCAGCAGCAACCACAGCCTCCCAGACACTGTTCAGAGAGGTGTACTGTTTTCCCTCCTTGTAAATCTCACATTTGATGATGGACCACAGGTTCTCAATGGGGTTCAGATCAGGTGAACAAGGAGGCCATGTCATTAGATTTTCTTCTTTTATACCCTTTCTTGCCAGCCACGCTGTGGAGTACTTGGACGCGTGTGATGGAGCATTGTCCTGCATGAAAATCATGTTTTTCTTGAAGGATGCAGACTTCTTCCTGTACCACTGCTTGAAGAAGGTGTCTTCCAGAAACTGGCAGTAGGACTGGGAGTTGAGCTTGACTCCATCCTCAACCCGAAAAGGCCCCACAAGCTAATCTTTGATGATACCAGCCCAAACCAGTACTCCACCTCCACCTTGCTGGCGTCTGAGTCGGACTGGAGCTCTCTGCCCTTTACCAATCCAGCCACCTGGCCCATCAAGACTCACTCTCATTTCATCAGTCCATAAAACCTTAGAAAAATCAGTCTTGAGATATTTCTTGGCCCAGTCTTGACGTTTCAGCTTGTGTGTCTTGTTCAGTGGTGGTCGTCTTTCAGCCTTTCTTACCTTGGCCATGTCTCTGAGTATTG